>NW_013666245.1:70971-72906 GCF_000517525.1 Limulus polyphemus
TAACAAGTCACGCACAGATAAAGTTTCAAGAAGTATAGTCTCAAGAACATTGCAGAAATGTGACCTTTGAGGAAGAATAGCAGAAATACTTCACAAATAGAGTGTAGAAAAGACTAGCGTTTGCGAAATAACATTTATCGTTGGATTTAGCACAGTGACACAAGGTGTTATGAACAGATAAGTTCTTGTTCGTGGAAGAGTCAATAAGATATCACAGATGGAGTGCCTTGTGCCAACAGTCGAACATGCAGGAATCTCTATGACAGGTTGGTGAACAGTATCTGCTAATGGTGTTGGCCATATTCACAAAATTGGTGAATCAGTTTGAATACCACAGTATATTAGTTCTTCTTGCTATACTATCTGGAAGGAAGCTGATTGGGCAGAGTTTCATATTTCAAGAAAATAATGATCCCAAACGCGCTTCAAAGAAATGTCGAGCTTACACAAGCTTTAAAAGATAGCTGAATCAAATGCATGAGAAAATACAGGGACACAATGCCACAGAGATGCTAATTTTATAATAATTTCCTGTAAGATTCATTGGCAATAATTACAAGTTGATTTCTATAGCAAATCAGTGACTATTTTATGTGTAATTCCCGTAAAATGACAATTGTTGAAGTGTTCTAATAAATTTGAACACTACTGTATGTATTTGTGTTTGTTCTTTAAACAGTGTTGCTTCCTGAACAATAATAGACTTATCAACTTGGTTAAAAGTGCCCATTCGCAAAAGATACAAAAACATTATAACTTTGCAACTTTATGACAGTGATAAACCAATCTTCTGCATTGAAGATGAAAAACACTGCTAATGATGATCATGAGCAGTAGTGAAATGTTTCATTGAAAACGTCGAAGAAATGCCTAGAAAAAATCTTTATAAAACAGTTTGGAGATAGTGTCTAATAGTTCACTGATATTGTAAAAAAATAGTTAATTTAATGTTTGTTTCATGTATAAATATCGGACTACAGGTGTTTTTCACATATACGTTATACATAGCCATATCGATGAGGTAAGTAATAGTTGGGGATGGATAGTGTATACTATAGTTAAAAATGTCTAATATCCCTATATTCGGTCTGGTAAGAATAGCCCAACAGTTGGAGATGGATAGTGTATACTATAGTTAAAAATGTCTAATATCCCTATATTCGGTCTGGTAAGAATAGCCCAACAGTTGGAGATGGATAGTGTATACTATAGTTAAAAATGTCTAATATCCCTATATTCGGTCTGGTAAGAATAGCCCAACAGGAAAACGTTCTGTTTGTCTGTGAACGCATCTCCTTCTAAACGAGTTGACCGATCCAGACCAAACTTGGCATGCTAACTTACTAATCCCAAAGCAAATTAAACTTTCCCATATTTTGAGAAACAGAAATAAATCATACAATAACCCCTTCATCGTTTCTGTAGTATCTATTCTAAATACTTGAGTTTCAACAAAACTGACACCACAAAAAATTCTACAAGTCAAAGATTGTACATAAAATTTTCAGCAGTTTGGCTTGTTTCCCATAATAATTAGATAATACAGTAATAAAATATCCAGCTACAATGTGGAGTTGTGTCTGGAGGGGTATTCGGTCGTTGTGCGCGACCTGGGAGGGTCATCTTCTATTCAGACCTCTTCCTCCCTCTTTGTCTATTGTGTCATAAACTGTCAAATGCTATAGTAGTATTCGTGAAATAAGGGCTTAAACGCGATGTAAAACACTGATTCTACTTCCCTCTTCAGGAACTTGTCCGTGAATAGACTGCTTATAGCATTTAGTGTAATTTCACTATTTCTCTGAATTTGGTCTTTGACATTCACAATCAGTTCCATAGTAAAATGTCACTTTTTTTTTCACTTTGAAGCAGTTACCAGACGAAATTTTAACATATAATATCCTTTATAATACACATGTGATACCTAATTTTAAG
>NW_013666245.1:73550-75389 GCF_000517525.1 Limulus polyphemus
CAAAATATATAGCGAAAAATCCAAAAGTATGTTGTGAATTGGTTTTCTATTAGCGTATTTATGTATGAATATTAGGTTTGTTGTTCTGGGCTCTCTGAAAGTTGTGGTGATTGCTGCATTTTGTATTGTCTGTAATTTCTTAATTTGCGTTTGTGCTACATTAGTCCATACAATGCGGAGAATAAAGATATTACTGCTGTTTAGGTTTTCCGCTCTTTTCTGATTTAAACCATTTAACTTCCAGTTTATAATAGGGTTAGAATGAGCGCTTTAGGACATTTTTAGGACATTTCTTACTTCTTGATGTAGAATATAGTTTTCTGTAGAAGCAAAATTCAAGGTTATCAATAAAGTTAATGTATTAAAAGTACCAAATTCAGACAGTAGAGATCTTGACCACATTTTTACTGTGAAGTTGAACAAGAAGTGACGCAACTGCTCTGCCATTTCTCCCTCGACTCGACTACTACAACTCCTCACTTCCGATCCATTTCCCCCGTCTTACAACAATTTTCTTGGAGAATGAACGCTATTGAAAACCCTTGCAGAGATTTTGCTCATTTGTAGTCAGTTTGTGCGAGTTTTTCGCGTTTTTAAGAGTAAAAAAGAATGAGGAGTGCAGTCTTTTTAAAATAACTTACAAATTTTTTACGGTAACACATTTAAAGTGCATTACAAGAGCATCAAAAAGAAAGCCTATTATGAACAGAGAGTTAACTTTTACTTGTATACTTTCATCGGATCTGTCGGGCTTTCACTAAGGGCAGAGCTGGGTATGCAATCTGCCACTCAAAAAATTAATCAAATTGCACATCCACTTAATTTTATTTAAGAATCGATAACATTATCTGGTGTAGTACTGCAGAGTTAAGAAATGAAGATGATGAAAAACTCATCATGTGAGGAAAGTTTGTTTTGTATATGTCAAAATCGAAGACACTACTTAGTGTGGCACTACAAGATCAATAATTTAGGATGATGATTAAGCACCATATGTTTTTTCAAGTCAGGTATAAAAGGCACTACCTAGTATAATTCTGTAGAGTGAATGATTTATCATCTTTTGTTAGTTCTTCCATATGTAGAAATGCAGAAGCTGTATTTTAAAACAGTGATTGACCCAAGGCTGTGTAGCAAATTGTTGGTCCAAACACCTGATATTAAGAGTTTAGACCGAAATAAAAACGTTATAATTTACAAGGATAATAAAGACCAGATGGAAATTGTTTACTCAAGTAATACTAGTTCTTTTAAAGCAAGCTCAAAATCTTCAGATTTTAACTGTGTCTCATTACCGTACAAAACGATACAAAACCAATACTCGACACTGGATAGCTGTTTACTGGATAGCCTCTGCATGATAGATGTTGTTTGTGATTATATAAATAAACATCAAACCAGACCAATCCCTCAATGTAAAACCACCCTTAGTTCTATCCTATATTATCCACTTAGCTGGAATGATGAGAACTGATGTACTCCTCGAACACTGATGTACTCCTCGAACTGAAGATCTGAGCTGCATAGTATATTGGTTTTAGTGTTAGAAAGGAGCTTGTAAATTTCTTCTTTCGCTACGTTACTTTCAATAAAATTTCAAATATGAATTGTCACACTGATCAACTGATACAGATAAATCAGGAACGAAATATTAAACAATAAAGGAGTTTTAACGTCGACGAAGACAACATAAAAGTTTGCTACTAATATATGTTATATACAGACTTAGAGAAATATGAGCATTTTATATTAAGTTCATGTATACAATGCGTTTAAATACACTTTTGTAGTCGTGAGAAAGAGAAACGTGCACGCGGCTTTAAACAACGTTGTTTTTGT
>NW_013666245.1:76389-93054 GCF_000517525.1 Limulus polyphemus
TATAATATGATATAGTATAATATAACATAATATAGTATAATACAACATAATATAGTATAATACAACATAATATTGTATAATATAACATAATATAGTATAATATAATATGATATAGTATAATATAACATAATATAATATAGTATAATTTAACATAGTATAGTATAATACAACATAATATAGTATAATACAACACAATATAGTATAATACAACATAATATTGTATAATATAACATAATATTGTATAACATAACATGATAGAAAATAGTATAATATGAATTCCAATATGTTTTGCTGAGATGATTCGAAGATTAGTCTCATGTTACAGAATAGCTAAGCTTTAAAATTTCATACGTTTTTTCTATAATGATTACACAGACCATTTAGATATGTAAACAACCAAGTGAGAAAAGCGGGCTTTTGGCGCTTTGCCCATATTACCCTCTTTAGATAATTTTGTTTCTGTGATTAATAATCAGAAATTATTACAATGATATATTTTCATATTAGATTTCTCACTGATAATTCATAATTCTGTTGAACAGAAAACAAACAATAGTCCAGCTATCCGTCTATGACTACATATATATATGTTCTTTTTATGGCCACAACAAACACATGAATAATATTAAAGCAAAAAATGACCAAATACTCAAAGATTATGGGAGAAAGAGACCCTAGGGTTAATTTCGTTCTGGGACCATGTGTAACGACCTAGGTAGGTTCTGGTTAGATATTTACTAAGACTATTTTTCATTGTTTTAAACTTTCGTTAGGAGGTTGTGTATATTGCATATCTCAAGCTTCCAAATAAATATCTCAAAATAAACTATTTGTATACGGTTTCTATTATACTCAAAACTCGCCCACTATATAAATATTACGGCTCTTTAGTACTGGTTCAGGAATTACAGAAAAAGATGTTCTGGACAATTTCAAGCAATATTTTTAGTTATGTCGAATAATATGATATTTAATACATAAACACCACTAAGTATCTAAAGTAAATATGACATACGTATGGGAATAACTCACATGCTTCGTTAAATATTTCAATAATATCATGAAAGCAAAGGGAAATCACGTGATTCGTCACACCAGTAGTTCACGAGAACAAAATCAAATTACATAATCTGTCAGTACTATAAATCATACTAAGGTAACACGTGAAATTGCAGAGTTAAACTATTGACTGTTTACTTTTCCTACAAAAACACACATGCTAGGTTTGCGTGGTCAATTTACATAACGAATTTCCTAAAGTTTCTCATACAATTTAAGAAAAGTTACCATTTATAATAGCGATCCTATAAAAATGAGGATTTTAGATTCACTGACCCAGTGACTGTGCTGTAATGGGATGTGGCATTTTCTGAAATCATCTTCTCTTATCATCTACCCACACTACATCTATCTCTATTATCATCTACCCACAATACATCTATCTCTATTATCATCTACCCACACTAATCTATCTCTATTATCATCTACCCACACTACATCTATCTCTATTATCATCTACCCACACTACATCTATCTCTATTATCATCTACCCACACTACATCTGTCTCTATTATCATCTACCCACACTACATCTATCTCTATTATCATCTACCCACACTACATCTATCTCTATTATCATCTACCCACACTACATCTATCTTTATTATCATCTACCCACACTACATCTATCTCTATTATCATCTACCCACACTCTATCTATCTAGATTCACTGACCCAGTGACTGTGCTGTAATGGGATGTGACATTTTCTGAAATCATCTTCTCCCACAGAATTTCCAAGAGAATGGTACAGCAGTTGAACGTAGAGAAGTTAGTCTTAGTTTCCTAATTCAATTAATATAAAATATAATAAATCATATTGGAATGAAAACGAAGGAAGTTACTACTTTCATTAATTAAAATTAGAAGACTTTGCATTTTGACTAGAATTACCTTACAAAGTTACAGTTAATAGCTGAACAACTTATTAAACGTAGTATAACATGAAATTTTCAGGAGTACTTACTGAAGGTTCTACTGAACAAAGGAGTGAGCGTAATTCACGGTTTGGTCTGTTTGTTTGGGATTTTTATGGCGTAATCTGCTCCAAATACATTTGTTTAAACAACTGTCAAATAAAATTAGTTAATATAGCTAGATATATATATATATAAAATAAAAATATTTATTGAAAACGTCTTTTTTTTTAGATTAGATTAAAAAATTAAATAGAACTTAAAAGGCCCATAAAAATACTAAAAAAACGGCAATGTAGACAGTGTCAACATTGCCAAGGACACTGTCCGATCTTAAAATGTGGCGAAAGATAATGCCATCATTGAATATTATGGCAAGACCATGAGAATAATATGTGGCCAATTGTGACTTGTTGTCACACTACTCACACATTGGCGAATCACTTCCTTTCAGGAGAGAGAGATGGCTAAAAGATTATAGACAATGCAGAACTTGTTTAGAAAAAATTCTCCCCCTGATTGCGCCCCCAGTGGCAAAGCAGTATATCTGCGAACTTACAACACTAGAAACCGGGTTTCGATACCCGTGGTGGGTAGAGCACAGATAGCCCATTGTGTAGCTTTGTGCTTAACTCCAAACAAACCACCTGATTGCTGTGCAAAACTTGACAGCTAATCAGTGATTATAGGCTAGATCTGGAAGAGTTTGTTCCGACGTTGCTCATCCAAATCGTTTGCTAACTAGTGCAAAACTTTGTTCTGACGATAGGCTTGAAATTCACACACACACACATATATATATATATAGATTAAGTTATTCAAGATAACGTCATTAAGTTGAATGAAATACACATCTCCCGGAGATAACAGTCTAACTAGTAGCATTTGTTGTTATATTGAAACACTGAAAGAGAAAGGGTAATAACACTTCTGGACACCAGAGTTGAAGACTAATAGTCCAAAATAAAAGTTACAGGTAGTCCTTTGTGCCACAACTAGTTTGCAACTAAAGTTTTCACCCAATCACAGTACGGCCTTCTATGTATGTGTTCGTCGGGGCAGATACCAAGAAATATTAACCTGTTGGTCACCAAAATGCGATGAATCGGTGACTTCAAGCAACAGGTATGAATTTTTCACGTGTTATGATTACATGACAATAGAGGCTACTATTCAAGCTGAAGTTACTATAAAATTCGAATTTTCGACATTTAAATTTAAGCAGAATAGTACAGTTTAGCTTATGCTACCACAGGAAATGACCCTCTTTAGGGTAACACAGATAAATATACAGTGCCTTGCAAAAGTATTCACCCCTGCAAAGTTTCCACATTATGTTGCCGTCTGAGCTTGCAATCATGAAACTTTCAAATGGGACTTTATATGTAGAATCTACTTTAAACTGAGAAAGCTAAAAAACGCTGATATTATGTAAGTATGCTAGGTTTTCAAAGAAAATGATTATATTCTCAATTGATAAGTATTCAACCCCATCGCACCGGCAACCCCAAATCTGTTCAGGTGCAAAAGATTAGTTTGAAAGGTTACAAAATTAGTGTAATGGTCTCTGTCTGTGTGTAATCAAAGTGGTTTAACTTAACTTCAGAGTAAATGCATATACTCAATTCACAACTCACATCGTGATACAACAAACCAACATGAAGATCAAGAAGCTTTCCAAACAAGTCAGGAATGAAGTGGTAGAGAAGTACAGATCAGGAGAAGATTAGAATAAAAGTTCAATGTCGCTGATTATTATTATTTTGAGTACAGTGAAGTTTATTATTAAGAAGTGGAATGTGCTTCATACCACACAGTCACTACCCAGATCAAACTGACCTTCCAAACTGAGCAGCCGGGCAAGCAGGAAACTGGTTAGGAATGCAACTGTGAAGCTAAAAGTGACTTTTAAAGATTTACAAAGTTACATGTCTGAAATGGAAGTTAGTGTTCATGTATCGACACTATCCTGGTCCCTAAACAAAGCTAGTCTGTATGGGCGAGTGGCAAGAAAGAAGCCTTTACTGAAAAAGAATAATCTTAAATCTCGTATGGAGTTTGCGACAAAGCATGTAAGTGATATTGCAGACATGTGGCAGAAGGTTTTGTGGTCAGACGGGAACAAAATTGAGCTTTTTTTAGTCTAAATTCAAAGTGTTACGTCTGGCACAATCCCAACACATCACCTCTCCCAGTCAGCACCATCCCAACTGTCAAGGATGGTGGTGGAAGCATAATTTATGGGGATGTTTCTCATCAGCAGGAACTGGGAAGCTTGTCAGGATTGAAAGGAAGATGGATTATGCAAAGTACAGGCGAATCCTAGAGGAAAATCTGATTGAGTAAACCAAGAATGTAAAACTGGGTCGAAAATTCACATTTCAGCAAGACAGTGACCCGAAGCACAAGGCCAAAGCCGCACTGGAATGGTTTCCAAAGAAGAAAGTGGATGTCCTGAAGTGGTCCAGTCAAAGTCTTGACTTTAATCCAGTAGAAAATTTATGGCGAGGCTTGAAGATTGCAGTTTATCAACAGTCCCCAACGAACTTGTCAGAACTGAAGCAATTCTACCAGGAAGAATAAGCAAAAATTATATCATTCCATTGTGAAAAGCTGGTAGAGACCTATCCAAAAAGACTCTCAGCAGTAATTGCTACCAAAGGTGCTTCCACCAAGTACTGACTTAAAGGGCTGAATACTTATGCAATCAGAAAATTTCAATTTATATATTTTCTTTGCAGGTTTTGCTGATATTCAACTTCCTTCACACATAACAGTGTTAAGTTTGATCATTAAAGTTTCGAATTGTTTACATTATTTGTATTTCATCAAAATGTGACATTTTTGGTAGGGGTGAATACTTTGGCAAGGCACTGTATATATGTTTCATATAGTTCATAGAAATATAAACCGAACTAAGTGAAGTTATAAGCCATGGGCTTTAAGTTTATATTGAGACTAAGTAATCTCAAAAGCCAATACTGAAGACCATACAGAGGCCAAAGTAGATTTGGTTATTAATTGCCAACTTTGGTCAGGTTATATTACCTTAAGGATAGGAATCTTATCTGTGCATAAAGCCAAAATTATTTCATGGCCAGTTTAAATCTCTTGCGAAAGGCGAATTTACTTTTGATTTTATATTGCCAGTTGCGATCGAATTTTTAGCCGTGGTTCGGTGTTTCTCAATGATCTCAAAGTTGTTCTATTGTCAGTGGTTAGGGTCACAAACCCAATCATTTTATGGCTCCTTCCTTTTCATAATTGGTCAAGTGATATTAGAATTAACACTCAAACTTATAAATTAACAAGTTTCGGGTCAAGCATTCTTTTATTGAAAATATCACACAGGAGGATCTCAAATCTAGTTTTGGCCCGGCATGGCCAGGTGGTTAGGGCACTCGACTCACAATCTATGGGCCACGGGTTTGAATCCCTGTCCCACCAAACATGCTTGCCCTTTCAACCGTGAAGGAGTTATAATGTGCAGTCAATCCCACCATTCGTTGGTAAAAGAGTAGCCCAAAAGTTGGCGGTGGGTGATGATGACTAGCTGCCTTCCCTCTAGTCTTACATTGCTAAATTAGGGACGGCTGGCGCAGATAGTCCTCGTGTAGCTTTGCACGAAATTCATAACAAACCAAACCAATTCTAGTTTGATGTAGATGTGTACATTTGAAAATAACTATGTTAAATAGGTAACCAAGTTGGTTGTTTATGTCAACATCACTATCATAATACAATTTAAAGGTTACCAGTTCCTGTTTGGGTTGTGGAAGGTTATACTGCAGCTTATTATCTTTTTCTTTTTAAAGCACGACATAGACTTACTGGGTATGTAACACTACTATCCCTGTTGAAGCAGTAATGATGAAACGTTGGCTGAATTAAAAGTTTATTATTCTTATTATTTAGTGAATAAAGGTCGATTTTTTATTTTATTGAGAAAATGTTATGGACTAGACACTTGTAACTTTGCAAGTGAACACTGAACAGTTTGATTTTATAATGATATTATATTGCATGATGTAATTTTGAATAAATTAATCAGATGGGTTAAGAACACTGATGATTTGACACAATAATTAATAGTTTAGCATTATTTCGCGTACTTTTGTGACCAACGTGGAACAAAATAACCTTCGTATTTGTTCATTTTACAAGTAAAATAAATCCATGGTTGCACCGTGATTGCTAGCTGTGAAATTAAAAAATTAAACATGAATTAAAGCAACTATATTTTCCCTACTTCAAATGCGTATGTGAAAATTATGGATACTTGTTTTTGGTTCTCTCTAGTTTTTGTATTTTTTCTAGTTTCAATTAGATTTTTTTATTCTTTAATTATAAAGATTTTTTATAAAACTCCGTTTTCTGATTGACATAGAAAGATTATCTTCTCGTATCATTATTGTTATTCTTTCTTTTTTTGCCAGAATCAAGTGTGCATTTACGTATCTTTTGTTTGTTGCTTCGTCTCTTTTATCTTTTATTTCAACTGAATCAATCTCGTTCCTCGCCGCAGTGTTTCCTTTCTATCTTCCAATAGTAAAGTAAATTATTCTAAACTGGTTGGTTCTCGAAATCTGGCTGGATACACATGTCTGAAACAATATTTTCAGTCCTATTATACACTAAATAACCCCAGTGTGTGGTCATTTGGCTGACTGTTGATAAATTACCGAAGGGAAAGCTGTCCTTTCTTTCAAGTAGGGTCACGCTGTTGTTTACTTGCACTGAAGTTTGTCGAAAAAATATCCTTTGATTGCGTGATCGTAACTTATGTTGCACGTGTGTGTATTTAAATGTAGGAGCTCACGTGATTTAATTTACTGACAACGCACAATTTTCAACAACTTTTCTTTATGCTTCGTTTTCTTGTTGTTGCTCTCAACATTTATGAAGAAGATCAAAATATATCTTTAAGATGTCATAAGATAGAATGTGTTTATTATGGAAAACAGCATAAAAATAGTTTTCACTAAATAAGTTTTGTTTTAAAGCAAAACCACATTCGGTTAACTGCTGTGTCCACCACGGGGAATCGAACCCCATATTTTAGCGTTGTAAGCCTGTAAACTTATCTCTGTTCCACCAGAGGACACATTAAAATGTGAAAGTAGTGATTTAACTGGATGGTGACAGTGATATAAAGATAAATCAGATCTTTAAAAAATAGAAATTAAATTCGTGACAGCATAAACGTAACTAATGGTTGTAGATTAAAAGAAACTGGTAATTTCTGATCCTTCTTAGTGAGGTATCATATGTATTCCGCACGTACTCTTCGAAAAATATATAGTTAGTAACTTATTTGAAATTGTGAATTCGTTTTTAGAAGATTAGACAAATACTTGACTTCTGCTGCTAATACATATATATATTTCTTCAGGTAATACTAGTCGTGATGTCTGTTCTTGTGATCGTAAATGATCACAAAATATTTTCTCGCATATTAAGCTAATGATTGAAATATATATGTTTGGAATATTTGTATCCAGGAATCCAGTACTCTTTCCATATTAAGATAATACTTACATTGCTTCACACAAACTGTAAACGGATGTAACATTTTAGCACAAAATTATTAGGAGTGTATATATATGTGTATGTAAGTATATATAAAGCAAAATGTAATGGAAAGACAATCGCGTTTAAAAGAAATTATCAAATGTATTAAAGGAGAATAAAAGAGGTAATTTTAATGAGAAATTGTCTACCGCGTTGTTCCTGAAAGTGTAGAGGATATCCCATCTAGGAGTCATAATTCAATTAACACAGATGCACAAGAAGATAACTAGAAAGGAAGACAAATAGGGGTCAGAGTTGGGGGTGCTAAAACTCACACCGTCTCAAACCCCACTGCCACTCACTGTCTGCAGCCGGCTTGAGCATGGTAATTACATGTTATTTATGAAGTCAAAGTAGAAATAGTTTGTAATGAAAAACCAACCTTAATTTCTACATCACTAAAACCATATACAATTATTACGAAATAAAAAGAGCGGTGAAAGTCTACCTAAGTTGTCCGGTAATAACTGATAGTCCATCCTACGTTTTCATCGAAATTATGTAAATATATTCCAGATTAGTCTAGACGAACTCAGTCCTCCCTCCCAGTGGTTCAGCGGTAATTCTCTTGATTTATGATCCCAAAAATCGGGTTTTGATACCAATAGAGGGTACAGCACAAATAGCCCATTGTCTAGCTTTCTGCTTAACGACAAACAAACAAACTCATCTATTTGAATTAGCTTTTCCAGGCCCGGTTTATGAAAAGTGTCACAAACCATATGTTGAAAATTAGTATTTATAGCTAGTATTCATGATATTTAAGTGAACTTGAAATAATAGCGTCCTCTCAAAGATCACATATTGAAAATAATGGCACCCATAGTCTCTATAAACTATTTACTATTTAACAAGTTGCAATACTTCTTATAAAAAAGTTTAAAGATTTTAATAATTACCAGTTTTTATATCAATTTATTATTAATTTATCTTTTAATAGTTTAACATCTAAAAAATAAAGTACTGGTATTACAAACAATTACATATAATTTTAGTTGGGAAATAAGAATGGGAAAATTAAATGTCGTATTTTATCAAATATGGCTAATTGTAATTTTCCTTCCATAAATAACATCGAAATTTAAATAACGTGCACTGTAATTAGTATTATTAGCTCGTTCTAATTTAAGTTATGTGGGGTAGATTACATATAATTTTAGTTGGGAAATAAGAATGGGAAAAATTAAATGTCGTATTTTATCAAATATGGCTAATTGTAATTTTCCTTCCATAAATAATATCGAAATTTAAATAACGTGCACTGTAATTAATATTATTAGCTCGTTCTAATTTAAGTTATGTGGGGTAGATTTTAGAAAGATAAAAATTTAAATTATTAATTTAATACTAAGGCATTAACATAACGCAGTATAAAGGCACATGAACTAGGTATTGCTAACTGTTTCAAAAAAGCATTTCCATAGAAGAAAAGGTTCAAATTAGCCTAATTGAAAGAAATGTTGGGCCTCTCACAATACCAATAACCTGTTTAAATGCTTGTTCATTAAGGACAATTTAATTATTATAACACAAAAGTTTAATACATTTTACACTGATATTTAGTGAAACTGTATTTAGAAATAACTATATAAGCATCTAAAAATTGACCAGTTCAAAAAGTAAAGACTTTTATTAAGAATTGCAAAGTTATTTTAGTATATAAAGTAATAAAGTTCAATCTAAATTTAATTAAATGAAAAATAAGATCTTTGATATTAGTATATTTAAAACAAGACATATTTTGATAAACATTTTACTTTTACAAAATTTAACTTGAATATGCTTTTTATAACAAAACTCAAAATACTAATATGCGCATCAAAAAGAGAATATAAATCCGTATCAAAATTTCTGAAATTAAATCCTTTTATATTTAGCTTTACCTCTTTTCTTATACCAATTAATATTGTGTTAGTTTGAAATAATACAAATACTTTTACGTAAAAAATCAGCAGTTTTATTTTGAAAATCATGATTTAATCCATAAGGGTAAAATGATAAAGAATAAGGGTGAATTAGAATAAAAGACTAAAGTAAATATGGCTATTTCAATTACACACGGAAAACCCTTTTCTTAGATAACAAATGGATTACATTATGTAATAGTGTATCATGATGAAATTATTGATAATCCATTTCAGCTGGACAAGTTAGACATCTTGAATTATTGGAAGTATTGTTACCATAACAGCTTTCCAGTAGATAAATTAAGCTCAAGAAGGAAACAATGAAGAAAGGGCTATAAATCAGTACCTTAACGCCCATGGAAATAGAGATAATCAACTTATTACCATGTCTGTATCAAAAGGATATAAACGCTTGGTTTTGCTTTGTGTATTTAATCATCAGTGTGATATAATGCTGAGTATTCAGATATATACTTTTAATGCAGACGTGGGGGGAAAAATCCAGTAAATATTGGCTATAGAATGGGATATAAACAATGTTTGAAAGCTGCAATTTACACTTATTAGTAAACTTGAGCGTCCACAAATACTTGAGCTGCCACGTCTGTGCTTTTCAAGACTAACGCATATATATATATACAGGAAAAGTGGTGAAACATAATGTGTATATGAACGTTGAACGGTCTATTAAACACACCACAGAATCTTCAGTACTTGACTTCACCTTACAGTTGTCTAAAGATTCTCATTTCTTTAAGTCCTTTCACACTTTATACCACTATAAGTGTTTTAAAGATTTTGTCTTGAAAATTACAT
Organism: Limulus polyphemus; assembly: GCF_000517525.1. NCBI lineage: Eukaryota > Metazoa > Arthropoda > Merostomata > Xiphosura > Limulidae > Limulus > Limulus polyphemus. The sequence continues at coordinate 86,659 of NW_013666245.1, forward strand.
TTACTCCATTTGAAATAGGTACTAAATTAATCTAAACAACAACAACAACAAACAAACAAGAACTTTCGATCATAGTAAGCTATGTACTCGGAGTGAAATTCAAAACCAATCTTGCAATCAGTATAGCTAATTAAATACTTTTCTTACATTTCATCAGTTGGGTACCCTCATTGTTAACAATATTTTCGGCCACAACACCAATAATATCTCACGTGGTTTGGCCATCTTAGGAGATTTATGTTAGTTCTAAGTAATATTTTAAGCTAACAATGTAAAATAATCTTTATAGTAAAACTATAATAATAAACAGTAACGCAAAATAAAAAGTAACGACATTCAATATACTAACTAGTATAACCAATACTGTTAATTAAAGTAACAATAGATAACATAGTATGCGTTACTTAGGGTACACATAAACACTAGCTCTTGACTTGAACTATTGGCGTATAAATAAATATCTTAGGAAATTGTAATATTTCTCTCCACTCCTTCTTTAAAGGCTTTTGACCAAAGAAACTAATTAAGCCACGCCTACTGCATAACGTCATCTACAAACCACATCTGTGAAAACTTAAGAGTCAGTCACAGTTTAAACTGTGTACAGTTAGTATCAATAGTTTTCCCATGGTATAACTGAAAACTAACGTTTACGAAAACTGAAAATAAAATAACAATGTTAAATATAAAAATACGAAAACAACATGCTAAACATAATATGTAGTGTGTATAAAAACTTTTACCACCAGTCTTACTTTAACTATATATAGAAATACATAATAATATATATAGTAAGGAAAGATAGAAGAGGCTTTAATATGAAAAATAAAGTAATCATAAAAACTAATGAGGTAATGTCATACTATGTACGGAACTGATGTATAACTAACATTAACACACACAATAATTGATTAGAACCAGTGGTGGTCATTACATCAAAGTCCTACACTATTACTCTACACAATATCTTCAGCGTGAAAGATTTTAAGGGTTTGCGATACTCTGTAAGACTTTTAAACCCATAGTTGTTAGCAAGAATTTTCAACAGAACTGAATGAATTTTGATTTTAATTAGCCCAATGAGAAACCTCGATTATGAAAAATGCGGATGAGTTTATTAGTTCCAACCACAAAATATTGCAATGGTGAACAAATTATATTATATCTTACAAGATGAGAGTTGTAAACATTGTAACTTAATTATTTTGGAATATTTGTACCTCGGAATGGAAAGTATATAACTTCAAAGTTGAAATTGTTCGTTTTATTGAAAACTTTTTACTTGAACGTTCGATTAATGATGCTGATACGTAAATCCAGATATCGTATTTTGTTTTTAAGTGAAATATATTTTTTCTAGAGTGAGCCCTGATGGATTCATTTGTACGGATATGTCTAGAAAACGATGATAATTTGGTATGTATCTGTTGGGAGTGATGATATATCTACTATACTGATAATCTAAATGATCAATGTATCTGTTGGGAGTGATGATACATCTACTATGTAGGTAATCTACATGATCAACATATCTGTTGGGAGTGATGATACATCTACTGTGTAGATAGTCTACCTTACATGATCAATGTATCTGTTCGTAGTGATGATACATCTACTATGTAGATAAACTACATGATTAATGTATCTGTTGGAAGTGATGATACATCTACTATGTAGATAATCTAAATGATCAATGTATCTGTTCGTAGTGATGATACATCTACTATGTAGATAGTCTACATGATCAATATATCTGTTGGGAGTGATGATACATCTACTGTGTAGATAGTCAACATGATCAATGTATCTGTTGGGAGTGATGACACATCTACTATGTAGATAATCTACATGATCAATATATCTGTTTTGGGAGTGATGATACATATACTGGGTAGATAGTCTACATGATCAATATATCTGTTGGGAGTGATGATACATCTACTATGTAGATAATCTACATGATCAATATATCTGTTGGGAGTGATGATACATCTACTATGTAGATAATCTAAATGATCAAAGTATCTGTTCGGAGTGATGATATATCTACTGTGGAGATAATCTACATGATCAATATATCTGTTGGGAGTGATGATATATCTACTATGTAGATAATCTAAATGATCAATATATCTGTTGGGAGTGATGATATGTCTACTGTAGAGATAATCTAAATGATCAATGTATCTGTTGGGAGTGATGATATATCTACTGTGGAGATAATCTAAATGATCAAAGTATCTGTTCGGAGTGATGATATATCTACTATGTAGATAATCTAAATGATCAATATCTTCTTTCTTACCTTTCTTAGTTTCGAAATAGGATGGATTTTAAATTCTCTTTTTTACTTCATTTATTTAAAACTGTACTAAGTGATAATTATTTTTTGGTACGTTTTTGACTAATTTTTGAACATTCTTCAAAGTTAGAGCCTTTCTAGTTTTCCCTGGTGTGTATATTTGGATGTATAAGTATATCTTTCTTTCTTCCCAAAAATGTAGTGTTATAACAATTAATAGTATCACAGAAAATATAGTTACATATCATATACAAGTCCTCCAACATTAGTGCTGCAGAAATGTAAAACATAAACAAGTGAAGGGGCGGTCCAGATATATTGTATATTAAAAGTCGAGGAAGATTTTTAGATTGATACTAGATTTCTAGACATATAACCATTATAAATTAACAATCTGGATAAAACACATTTGTGAAACAAAATTCTGGTGACAGAAATAACTATCAAATCTGTACGCAGAAACTGCCACAGCGAGTAAACAGAGTACCGTTTGCTCCTGTTCACTGTCACAACACGTTTGGATATTAAACGAACCCGAACAAATCAAGTGAAATTGTGCTTGTAGCATGAATATACCTTCACCCAATGGCACAGCGTTGAGTCTGGGGTATTATAACACTAAAAATCGAGTTTTGATACCCACAGTGGGCACGATACACATAGCCTCTGTGGACCTTTGTGCTCAACAGCACACAAAGAAACAAGATGAATCGCTCATAATACTGGCCACAACTGTCCCATATATGTATGTTACGTTATTCCTCATACTTATGCTGTTTAATTTAACAGGTGCTTTTATCATAATGTTTACAAAAGGGATTCATAGCATTGAATAGTTGAAAATGTCGGGTTGGAAGTGATTTTGTATTCTGATGAGGTGAATCTAGTAGAGCAGTGTTTCTCAAACTGGAGTCCAGACTCAAAGGGGGTCGCAAGGCTATTGTAGGCAGGTAGTGGGGTGAGATAATAAAAATATTGCGATAAGAAATATTTTAGAGTGTGTATAGTAATTTACTACCACATTGTGTGTGTTTGGGGGAATCACATCCTGAAATACTTTCAACGGGGGGGGGGTGCAGCAAAACAGTTTGAGAACTCCTGTAGTACAGAATGTAGGGTTGGAGGTGATTGTGATTCAGCATTATTTGAACATATTTCAATCAAGTATGACACTTTGACAACAATAAGTATTGAAACTAGCTCTGAATTTATTTCGGCCCTTTTATTTGGTAACATAACTCAAAAGTTGTACTGCTTTCTTTCACATTTCTCTATATTCTCTAGAATGGCAAGAAATGTACTCTGAATATAAACTAAGAACTCCCTATTCGCGCTCAGTGAAGGATGGATAATTTCTAGATTTATACCCACTATTGATTCTTCTTGTCCCTGTCGCCAAGCCTGAGCTGTCGAATAAATAATTTGTAGTGTTATTGAGCGATTGATATTTTGTGTAAACCTGATAATCATAAAGTGAATTGCGTATGTATTATGTATACCATTAGATATTGTGAAATTACCACATAACCTGACTAAATATTTCTCTTGAGCCCCCTTTTAATTATTTTTCATAACAGTACTAATCCTGCTTTAACTAAGATTGTTTAAAAATTCAAACTGTATATATTATCACAGAAAATATAGACACACACCATGTATAAATCATCCAATGCTAGTGTTTCAGAAACTTAAAACATGAAATAAGTAAAGGGGTGGTTAAGTAAATGATCATAATTTGTGCATCTTCATATTGAAACAATCAATTTGTATGCATGTCATTTAGTAGCTTTCTAGTTTGTATTGTCATTTCAAATTTAACAACTTTGACCAAAGTGTTCCGAGACTTTGCATGTTCTGGTGGTTAGGGCATTCAACCCGCAATCTGCGGGTCGTGGGTTCGAATCACATCACCAAACGTACTTGCCTTTTCAGCTCGCCGGGGTTGGGGAGGTGTTATAATGTGACGGTAAATTCCACTATTCGTTCGTAAAAGACTAATCTCAAAGTTGGCGGTGGGTGATATTGACTAGTTGCCTTCCTTCTAGTCTATCACTCCAGAATTAGGAATGGCTGACGCATATAACCCTCGAGTGACATCGCTCAAAATTAAACAAAGTGTTCCGTGACTGAGACACGACCATGCTGCTTAGTAGAACATTTAAGTTCAATTTATCAACGATAGGAGCATTCTTCTTGAACTTAATATTTAGTCTTTTGTAATAAAAGTCCAAAGTCTTTTAGGGTTTCATTTTTCCTGTTTCTTATTATATATGGTTAGTCTTTAATAAAATATGATACTTAACGATTTCCATATAACTTTTGTCACCTTGTGTTGCCTCAAGAATGTTTGATTTTACAGTCTTCTTGATGAATCTCTTTTGTTTTTCTTCTCTTACTTGTTTAACATACACCAGTGGTTTAAATCTGTGTTCAACAGAAGCAACATAGATTTACACACTGTAGCTCACTGTTAAAAAGTAGTGTTGAAACTGAATGACATCAATATCTCTCTGTACCGCTCAATCAATTTGCCTAGCTAGTCTGTTTATATAGGCTTTCTTGTGTGATTACTTAATCCTTTAGTATTTTAACCATGGGTGTCCGCAGGAAGGGGCAGAAGGGGGCATTTGCCCCCCTTACATTTTACAAAAATTTAAAGTATTATGATGTAAACTGAACATCATAGCTCAACTAAATATTTTTAGTAATTTTTGTTAAAACTGTAAATTTGTGCTTGTGTTTAAGCACACGTAACATATTATGTTATTCTGTTGACTTACACTGTAAAAGCTGATCCCTTACGTACATGTTTTGCTCCCCTTGAAAATATTTCTGTGGGTGCCCATGATTCTAACTAATGTGTTACATACCAAGGCGAATCTCAAATGTTGTTACATATTTTTTTATATTCAATTTTTGAACTTAATACTTGGACTTCAAACTTTTCATGACACACAAGATCGTTCGCGGAGCATGAGAGTCTATTTCTTTCTTAAGAATAATGCAATTACCCGTCCAAGTATGCAATAAGTTAAAATCGGTGCTAATAAAGAAGGATTCGTTTAGTTGAATAGATTATTAAACTGCAACCTGGATTAACTACTTCTCTACTCTTGCATGACCAAGTCCAGCAACTCTTATGTCTAATACATTACACTGCGATACAATGACCCTACAGTATACATACAGTTTAGTAATAAAATTTGATATGCCGAGACTTGTGGTTTGCAGCAACTCCTATGTCTAATGCATTACACTGCGATACAATGACCCTACAGTATACATGCATTTAGTAATAAAATTTGATATGCCGAGACTCTACAACCTAAATATTTATTGATAATATTTGACATTTAATTTCTACGTCCATCCGTCTACACAAACCCCATTTTTTTATATATATAATTCAATGTGAATTACACTTATTAATAGTATTTTATTACACAGACAAACGAATAGCCGGGACAGTACTGCAGAGTATTGTCAGTCTGAAAAACCAAGACCTTTACACTTGTACAATGTATTACTGTTTTGTTCACAATACATAAAAGTAAGTGTACCAATCGTTACAGGAATATCAGAGGTCTAGTAAATTCAGATCACGCACGTTATACAGGTGGCAAAGAATTTAAGTTTGTAAAACTGTAATTGTTTCGATATTGTGAACAATCAAAGTTATCTATGCTGAATTCTTGATTGTTTACCAGCAGTCTTTTGTTGTAGAAGCCAACTTTCTTCACGAAACTAGAGAATACAACTCTTAAGATAAAAACAAAACAATATGGGCATATTTATGCTTTGCTTTCATATATACACACGTCAAATTATCGGATTTACTTTTGTTTCTGTAACTGAAATTCGCTCTCAGTTCCTAGACTTTTTCTTATTTTACTGTTGCTCTAGTAGTTATGAACAGTTACATGAGCTGACAACAAATCATGCAGGTTTATACCTTGGCTTATGCATTCATTTCAAGGATCTTGGTGTCTTTGTACGAAAAAAACACTTTATGGAAAAGTTATTCTAAAGAAAGCAGAAAGTGCAGTAAAACATACAAAAATTGACCTATATATATATATATATATATACACCGT
>NW_013666245.1:94054-105278 GCF_000517525.1 Limulus polyphemus
AATCAGTCACAAGAACGTCGAATCTGAATCACTTGAAAAAAACACGGGGGTGCTTAACTTTTTTCCAGGTGTATATATGCAAAAATAAAACAAGTAAAGAAATAATAAAAAGAACATTTTCAAGACTATTTGCTTGTGTATCATTTTCTAAGCATAATCCATGCTTTATCTTGCAATATTTGCTGAGAAATCAAGCACTTTTACGTTAAATAAGTGGTTGGTCGAGATGAAATCATGCATATTTATTAGCATACATACAGTAGCAAAACATGTTGGATTGATGTATTATATTATTTCCACTTACCCGGAATATGCGCAATCAAATCTTAGCACCTGTATAAATTATACACTATAGTCGAAACAATACAGAGATAGTGCAAATTATACACATAATAACCACTGGGGAAGGAAACATTACATGCATAATCATGACTGAGGAGTAAAAATCGCTCAGAGTAGAAATTATACGCTATATAGTGGTTAGTGTACCCGACTCTGAACTTTAGGGTTCATGGCTTGCGACCCGTTGCAGCATAAACGTGGGTGTGTTATCAGAGTGACGGTTAAATTGAACTATTACATCAAACAAGAGAAGCCCAAGAATTGACGGAGGGTTCTGTTTAAAGCTGCTTTACATTTTTCTCCCTACTGTTAACCTTCAATGTTAAATTTATGTCCTTAGTTTTCATGAAGTGTAAAGTTTTTTAATATTCTTGTAGCAAGGAATATGTGATCTGACTTTCCTTGTAATGTCATACAGTTTTTTGTTTTGTTTTTTGCGTTAATATTAATTTTGAAGTACCGAATTTGTGATCTGTCTTCCCTTGTAGAATTATACACTTTTTTACTATATTATTAATCTTATAGTATCGAATACGTGATCTGACTTCCCCTTTTGGTGTTATATAGTTTTTACCATATTATTAATCGGTTTGTCTTAAAAGGAACCATTGGAATATACACACAATCATTACATATAGTGAAAAATACTGTAGTGTTCTTGGTTTAAGACAAGATTTATGTGTAACTGCCGAGAAGCTTCAGTCAGAATCTTCCTATTGCTTGCCTTTAACAGAACGCCCATATTCTTTGTCCAGTTTTATTTTAGCAAGAAGTCAAGAAGGCAGTTTTCATAAACAAGCTTTAGGATAGTTTATTTTGGTTTTTGTTTTTTTAAACAAAATGAACTATCATAATAAAATATATTATCATTACAGTCTAACATATTCTGAATTGTCTCATTTATTAGATTATTTTTTAAGAATAAATCCATCCACATGCCGAATTTTATTACGTCCTTGGCATTTGAAGAAAACGTCCATACATACAACAACACAACCTTAGAAGCACATAAATAAAGTGCTTCATAAAACACGATATAAAAGAGTCGGGACAACAAATGCAACACTGCAAGATTAGTATTATTGAAAAGCATTATATAACACTACAAGGGAAGTCAGATCACTTATAATAATATACTAAATAATATATAAAATAATATACTAAAAAAGTGTATAATTCTGCAAAGGAAGTCAGATCACAAATTCGATACTTCAAAATTAATATTAACGCAAAAACCAAAAAAAAACTGTATGACACCACAAGGGAAGTCAGATCACATATTCAATATTACAAAAGTTGATCTTATAGCATAATTTCTGATCTCACAGTTAATGTTTTAATCACGTTAAAAGTCAAGTTAAAATTAAATAAAGCATATATTATGCAGCTTTAGTGCTTCGTCAGATAAAATCGATAGTTTCTTTAAGTGCTAATGAGTATAATACATGAGTATAATAAGATTAAAATAATATATAATACAAGTTATAGCCATTTATACTACATATCAGTATATTAGCAATTGTTGTCGCCTAATTTTCCTTTCTGGTATTATTAACCTTGTGGGTTGTATGTGTGTCAATACTCTTCCGATTACTGGTATAAACAGTTTTCTTTTCGTGTATAAATAATCTGTAGTACGGTACACCTGATTGTTGTTCGTACACTGTTTTAATGCTGTTAATATTGTTATGTAGTATGCCCTTCTACTTCCCTAACTATTTCGTCATAGTACAAGGGCAAACATTTATCACGGTCAGAAAAAATACCCTTGAAAGCTATTTCAGAACTTGATACGTCATTAATAATGAGCACGTTTCGTGCGTTCTGTTGTGAGAATGCACAACTTTTGTCGGCACGTTTATCACATGCAACCTACCATGGAAAGACGGTATCGTTATTTCGTCTCCAGATGTTATCACTTGCTATTATCTTGATCGTTTCAATTTTAGTTTTGTATATAATGTGATAATATTACGTAATTTTGGCAAGGGAATTCTTTGACTGAATTACAGACTTTCAGAATTGTTGAAATGTTGGAATGCACCAAAATGCCGAGAAAACATATAACTTGCTTTAGTGTATCTAGATCCATAAACGAAAAGTTTGTAGACACGACATCAGACATCTGGTCTGTAAACTAAACAGTCTGGAAACGGTTGTGAGAATTACTTATACCGAGAAACGAGTGCTCTTTGCACCGCTAGGGTTCGCCAGTCAATTATTGCCCAAAGATCCAGTAAGGACTCCAGGACAATGAATAGATTGATTATTCAATTACCAAACAGCAAGAAACTCTATGGGTCCTGCCGATGGTCAAGAAACCCTTCAACTGAACACAGAACCGTTAAGAGATTTGTTGAGATCACGAGAGTTCTCTGTTACACCAATGTGCAAAGTTGTTTTTCACAGAGTCAAAGATTAGCTTGCCGGTTCGTCTGTTCTTCTGTGTGATAGCAAAATTAATTTAAATAAAAATAACAATGTGAAATAATCGCTGTTAAAAATAAATATATAATGTTTGATCCTTACAATCTTGGTTTATAAATGACTTAAATATAATCGATAATAAATTGCACTTCATTTACTTAATCTAGTTCACTCCATTACAGTGTTGTTCGTGCAACTGATGATATAAGTAGTGCCTACTACTATGTTTGTCGTATCCCAACCGGTTTGATAAGCCCTGGTTTTGGACGAAAGGCCTCATCGGCACTTGATAGGATATATTTTGTGTTGTTGACATATTATTATGTATTCTTCTTTGTTTTCACTCATAAATTCTTAGAATTTCGTTGTCCGGTAACTAACGACGGCTTCATTTCTGAGAATTCGAAGATGAACGTTATACTCACCACAACATCATGTTGGTGACGATTTAATTATTGTGTAGGGACGCACCGTACTAATTGGTCGTTCAAGTGTTACTGTGCTTACGAAGATTTGTTGTTTCTCTTTGTAGTGACGTGGTACAAGACCCAGCTGTACAACCTTTCATGGGTGTAACCGCTGATCAGACTTTGCTTTGGTGCAGTTAATACCAATTGTCACAATGCTAAGATATCTTGAACAAGGTTTCATGTTTTGGTCAGAAAAAAGACCATGATGAAAATCTTATAAAACTTATTTGGGATCTACTTGGACGCGAAGTCACGTAGCTTGGTTGTTGCACTGAGTGAAGAGTGGATAAGGACTTTCCATATCGCCTCCACCTACTGTTCAGGATATGCAAGGATTGTATTATTGTGGCGAGGAGATTACTCTTTACTGAATATCGCTACATCTCCTTTTGTTGAACGTGATTTATTTCAAACAAGCCGATTCATTGAGACAGCAACTCTGACCATTTTGGACTTGAGGATTGTTACGTTTCCCGAGTTGTAAACTAGGAGTTGTCCTTTTTACCCGACTTAACTCTCTCCCACCTTGCCCGAATGCTTTTTTTATGAATTTGGGTTGAACCCGAAAACACCCCGAATAGGCAGAAAACTGTATATAAATATACGCATGCGCAATTTTGTGTGATTTTAGCGTAAAAGAGCTGGAACTGATGAAGGTAAATTTACTTGCCTCTTAGAAATATGTGGATTCTTATTTTGATTTTACAGTTGTTATAGCAACATAGCTTTACGACTTTTATTTATCTTCCTATTTATGTGTTCCCAGTGGAGATGACACTGTCAATCTTTTTTCTTTGTAAAATGGCAAGCAGTAAAAAAATTAGGTTTCGATTTTCCAGTTAATATCTGCAACTCCGCTACAAAATAATATAAACAGGATTGGAACAGAGAAATGAGGGAAAGGAAACAACAGCAGGAGATTGAGAAAAGGCGCAGGTATACTTGAACGAGTGAGAGAAAAGGAAAGAAAAAATGCAGACATTTGTTCAGTATAGTAGTGCAGTAGGTAGATGGCCAGATGGTATTAACAAAGTATATTTTATTTCTGATTAATAATTTTCTTAACAATGAGAAATACAACTCTTCAGTGATGGGCAGAAAACGCTAAGTACCTTTTGATTGGGTAAAAGAATATCATGATTTTCAGATTTTTTGTGATACTGGACCTAAATATACATGTGGTATGCGCATACTGTGCATTACAAATATTAGTTGACAAAAAAATAGAAACCATATGACAGGATAAATGAGAATCTTCGTAGTGCACGTCACATTTCTCTAAAACGAGAGGCTGAAAAATTAATGAGTTCTACAATAGTTCAGACAACTTTAATGGAAATGCAGGTCAGACAGAGTGTTAAGGAGGAAGAAGATCAGAGTGCAATTCACTCATTTCTTGAAGCACTTCCTAAAGCTGGTTTGACTTTACATGTGGCTGATGGACCTTTAGGAGAGTTTATGATGAAATGTTGTCCAGTAACTAAAATAATGTCAAAGTATGCTACTCTGCAAGAAAAGTACTAGCGTGAAATAAAATAATCAAACGATCAACATTTTTTAGTAAACACTTAAAAACTTTATTCTAAGCCTAGTCAAAGGCTTTAAAACAGACACTCTACACATTTTGACGTCGAATCACGGCATCCTCAGGAATGGGTAAACAAAATCTATGCAAATCATATATATATACAGAGAGCTATTGGTCATGTGACTAGTTAGTTTACATACTGAATTTAAAAACGATCATCCCACCTACATATTTTCTGACTTTCCAACCCTTCATCCTTATTTAAGATATGGTAATTATTTTTAATATGTTTCATTATTTCTGTAGTTGCTCTAATATTTCGGTTAAGCCAAAATAATAGTTTTTTCTCACAGCTCTAACAAAATTACAAATGATAATTGAAAAGTTAGCTAAAATTAACAATTGGTAAAATAGATAAAAGGAAAATGTTATTTCTACCATATGCCCCAGGTTTGTTGTGTCATATTTTTGAAAATTAAAAAACAGAACAGAAATCTTATTTCGATTTATATCCCATTGAATAAAACTAGACAAAGATTAAATAAAACTAAAGACGTAATTAATCTAATGGAGAAAACAGGTATATACAAAATTGAATGCGAATATGGTTGGTCAAACTGGAAGAAATTTAAAATTTAGAATAACTGAACAGAAAAGAAATTTTAAAACAAAGTAATTATTCTACATTAGCTGAACGTGCGAGTCATACCGGTCATGTCGTTCAGTGATAAAAAAAAATGTTATTTTGGCTCAACCGAATGATGTGACGGCTAAAAGTATTAGAGAAATTATAGAAATGATGAAATACGTTAAAATAATTACCATATCTTAAAAAAGGATGTAAGGTTGTAAAGTCAGAAATTATGTAGACAGCTTGACTTCTTTAAATTCAGTATGTAAACTAAGTAGTCACATGACCAATGGTATATATGATTTGCACAGATTTTGTTTACACACTCCTGAGGATGACGTGATTCGACGTCATAATATGTGGTGCCTGTTTTAAGGCTATTGATCGGTCTTAGAATAAAGATTTTAAGTGTGTACTAAAAACGCTGACCGTTTGATATTTCAATTATATTTACGCTACTGCCTTGAATTGTAATCTTTTGATACTTGCCTGAAATCTTTCAGCAACTTGAGGCAGAAAATTAAAGAGCAAATATATTATAAAAACGTATGTTTGATTGTTGATGAATCCTCAGACGTTCTTGGAAAGCCCACAGTCATATTACTACATGGTAAAAGATGATCATGAAATTACATTAGTAAATGTTTCTAATGTTGCTGTGTCAACCAGATCAGCATTGCTTTGGCGTTTGTAAAATCATTAGAGCAATATGAAAAGAAGAGGTCTCATGTTATTGTCATTGTATTTGATCCTGTACAGAGCATGCAAAAGCTGGTGAATAACGTACATGTTGATGAAGGTGTCAGTAAACTCCTGCATGTTAAAAATATGGCACATTTAATTAATGTTTCTGTTAGTACTCCCCGTAGCTGATCTGCAATGTCAAATGCTAGAAAAGCAGTTATCAAATCTGGTGTCTTGTTTAAATATGCCTACAAATGAGAGCAACGGTACAGTGAGAGTGTTCTAAATTTGGAATTGAAAATGTAATGAAACTCCAGCTGTTGTTCCTACTAGGTGAAACAGTTTCTTTCAGAGCTTACATGTTGTTATAAGCATATGAGCTGGCCAGATGGTTCTCTTGAAGAGGGTGGATGCTCTGAAGAAAGAGGTGTATGACATCAAAAAATCACCCCCTGTCGCCAATGGTAATAAAGAATCTATGCTAAACTTGTATTTCTGGAAGACAAACTGGAACTTATAATGGTTGGAGACGGCTTGAATGGGTAATGAAGAAAAACTTTAATGTAAGTTTAACATAACAACGTTTCGACAAATAATTTTTCTTTATTTTTATCGCAATAGTATCCATGTATAATTCACTTACGCTGTCGCATGAGTTACCACAGTTGTATCCCGAACTTCCAATAATCGTATGCTTTTCGTACTTCCAATAATCGTTTGACTTTTGTCAAAATCCACACAGGCGAGTTCAATTAGTTTAGAACACCCTTTGACGAGACAAAATATTCTCATTATCTCTTTCGAACTGTTAATCTCACTCTAACATATCAACCGTTAGGCCATTCACTCCCACCACAGTTAAATTTACGTTTTCTAACTTTTCTCTGACCAAACTTCTGTTTCACGTGATTTTACTTTCACTCTCTTTCCACTCATCTGATCGCAGTTATTTATACGTCTATCACTTAGGCCTTCTAGAAATCTCTATAGCCTCTACATCAATGGATTGCAAACACAAAATAAATACATTAATAATACTACCTACAATAAACAATATTTTATATCTGACAATACATAAACAAATTTTTTTTTCCGATTTTGCCCCTTTTTTACCCTCTTATATAAAACAATTTCACCCAGTAATCAGAACTCCTAGTTGTAGCTATTGGTTTATTTTGAATGAGACTGATTAATTAATTTTAACCATTGGGTAAATGGTGCTCTTATAATATACTTTAATTTAATCTACTTTGTCAATTTCATTAGAGAACAGCTCATCTACAAAATATTGCCTCTTTAATTTTTTGAGAACTTTATTAATCATCAGTGCTGAACATGTCCCGACATATTTTGATAATGTGTTTTACACAGTTATTTATTTGCTTTGCTATTACCCTGGATGTGTATTAATTTTGTCAGTATACTAGGAAATAGCTTGAGTCGTATATTAAAAGCATAGCCTAGATTGTGCAATTGAGTTTGTTAGTTAATGAACAATAAATGCATGATCTGGTCAGTTTGTCTGGTACTATCGGCCATTTAATCATTTATTTAGTCTAGTATTGTGAATATTGATATTGGTTTCATTAAATAAACAGAAATGTGAAATTAGCAACTAATTGGAATTACTTTTTAGACGTAGTTCTATTTGTGAAGTTAGGCTTATCGGTGAATGTTGGTTACCCTAAATATGAAAGTTTAAGAAATTTAACGTTTTCTGCTACTGTTAAGTTGACTGGACTTTTTATTATTCTTTTTATCGAATAATCCAGAAGAACACGCCCAGAAATAGAAATAATTATAAAATACACAGAAAGTATAATGTAAATGTAAGTATAAGCCTAAGTATTATGTATTTGCAGGTCCATACACAGAATGTTTAAAAGTGGGGTTTTTAATTTATAAGCTTAAAAACCAACACACATATTGCGAAGTACAATCAGCATGCAAAAACATGCTAATGCTACGAGGGTCTGAGGGTATGCCCCCAGAAAATTTGTAAAAGACAGGTGTTATGAGATTAAAGCTTGAAGCAATATTGCATGAAATATAACTTACACAATTGCATGTCTTTTCACATAAAATCCACGAATATCCATTGAAAAGTCAACAAACATTTGTATATACGTTTGACTTATTCAACTATATTATTTTAAAACAAGTGTACTTTGTTGCTCTTTGTTTATTGTTGAAATTTATCGCAAACAAGTCATACACATCTACTGTAAGAAATACGGCCTACAAAATCTGACAGTAGCAATATGGCTTCGGAATTTCAATTACATTGTCAACAGAGTCAAAAAATGCTAATACTTCATCAAAAGAATGTAGACTAAGGAGAAAACGTTGAATATCATGAACAGCTGCGCTATAACTGTATAAGCATAATTTTTTTTACATCACAAAAATTGGGGGTTCGGCTGACCCCCCCCCCCCCTGCATACGTGCATGATTTGATCCGTAACAAACCATTCATGTACAATATTGTTTCATGAAAAGATGGCTTATTACTGAAATAGCTAAAAGTTTGACGAGAAAGACATTTATACAATGCATGTGTAGGCTTATGTAACACTTTTCGATATTGTAATAGAAAAGTATTAAAAATATGTTATACCCGACATTATCTTCTGCATCTTAATTATATTCAAGTAGGCAAGAATAATTATCTGTTTTGTTTACCAGAAAAAACAAATGTTTTAATCTGCTGAATGCAATACAGCGTAGTTTTCATTTACATTTTAAGTTATAATTTGCTCGTAAAACAGGAAAACATTGTCACTTGAATCTGTTGAATGCCAGACACTGCTATGCACGTTTACTTTGAAATATCATCTGCGTGATCATAGGATTAAAGTTTTCTATGTGGAGCACCACCTGTTTAGGAAATGAAATGATTATTTTCATAAAGAGCAACTACACATAATTTCTACTAGATAAAAGCGAATCAAAGTGTATATCATGATTGGGTTATGTTAAGTCGTAGGAGAAAGAACCCTAGCTAAAGCTAACACACAGAATAGTTTATTTATACAGACGGTCTAGTACGTTATTCTAAAAAAGATTTTGAATATGCAAATCAACAAGTAGCATGACAACTAAAGCCGATATAAAGTCGAGGTGGAACGGAATGTATCATAACTATATTTTGATATTGTTTGGCATTTTGTGGGTAGTGTGATACCACAAAACTGATCGCTCTTGGGAAGGATATATATAACAGTCCTTTTCGGCGCAAAATATTTATAAACGTAGATTGTAAAGATCTCTTCAGGTCGGGAATTTAGAATTGCCAAGGCAGAGTTATCTCTTGCACTTGATGGAATTGAAAAGCAAAATAATATGAATCTGCTTGCAGCGCTATGACCATTCAGAAAGAAACCTGCAACAAGCCGCACCCTAGCTGTGGTAAATGCGGTGCCTTGTAAAGACGAGAATCCACTAATACTAAATCAGTGACAAAACCTGGCCACATATCTTAGGCGCAGTAAAATCAAAATTATTCTGTCTGTGAAAGCAACACAAGTGTGTACATAAGTTGTTTTTCTGTGACATATTCGTTAAACCACCGAATACTTCAAGCAGTTGTAGAATGAAACAGGTATTCATACTATTATATATGTACATACCAGCCAAGGCCCCGATGCAACGCCTAAGGATTTCTATACGATCGGACTGTTGAAACTGGCGTTGGGAACCGTCATCTTCGTACACTAGATGGCTTATGGTCATGCCATCTTCACGATGGAGCCTTTTGCAGTGGAAACTACGTTGCAAGGCTATTGTCAAGATGCACGCTCGTTGGATAGAGTATGATTAGGCTAGGCGACATGGACTGTAACGATGTGGTGAGGCTCCAAACTCGTTTTAATATAACGTACACAACCCTGTGCATGTAGCCTTGAGGGTTTTGGTAATAATTATCTGACCATGACATCACTACGAACGGAAGTTCTTAGTTGTTTTTTTTTAGCTAATAATAAACTGACAGGTACAAGAAAATGCCAAACAAATTCTATATTAAATTAATAAATAACCCTTTTAATGATTTTTAGCAAAGGTTCTGTCTTATAAAAATCTATTTTAACTTTATACATACAATTGTTTATTTTTACTTGTAAACCTAAATTATGTGAGGCACACAGATGTTTTATCGAAACTTGTAAACAGTGTTTGTAACAAACCAAAACTTATCTAGTTCATTACATATGGTCGTAGAAACAAATAACCAAAAAAAAAAAATCTTCATCTACTGGCGTTTTCTCTCATAGTACTTGAGTATTTGGTACTTTTCGCTTTCAAATGATACATACATCTGTTGTGTCCATAAAAATCACGCTCATATAGTAATAAACGGGTAGCCGGAGTTTTTATTTTTTGGCTTCCGTTCAACAGAATTACAAATCATTAGCAAGTGAAAACTTAATTTGAGAAGATGCAATTGTGCACACTCCAGACTTGCTAAACACAGAACTTAGATTGTCTAAGTAGGTTTAATTGGGCATTTCGCATTTGGTTGCTTACATATATACATGGTCTGTCTGATCGTTATAGAAAAAAGTGGACAAAATTTTAAAGTATGACTATTCTGTAACATAGAACATGCATGATTTTGATTTTTAAAAATCATCTTAGCGAAACATATTGGCATTGATATTATAATGTATTATGAAATACATATTGTAAAAAACGCATTAAGAAAATTCAATTTGTAACTTTTTAAAGTACATATAGATTTAAGTTATACACAATTAATGTATATTACCGGTTGTTATACTTGATCACATTTTGAATTCACCATAATTGGAAAATGTAGCTGTTCGGATCCATGTCAAAAACTCTACCATATATTCATTTGAAAGAAAAACTTTAAAAAAGATTATCTGTTGCTTAACCAGTAAAATCTACATTGTGGAATTTCTTATCTAATAATCTCTTATTGTGTTTTGAATCAGATTTTTTTTTTTTTTTATAAAAGTTATATTAATAAAATTAGCACATTTTTATAACTGCAATTTTTTCTTTCATTATGTTATTTGAGTCCCCGATGGATCAGCCGTAAGTTTCCGGAATTACAATGTTAAAACCCATGGTTCGATACCCTGCGGTAGACACACACATTGCGGATATTGCATTGTTTAG
>NW_013666245.1:105989-111556 GCF_000517525.1 Limulus polyphemus
CCTTACAAGTGATCTGTACAGTGAAAGAATAATATCACTTGTCTTGTATTCAACATTTCTATAGATACTACCCCAAATCCTATTAGCCCTATTGCTAGCTACAATATACTGTTTAGATGACTTAAGTTATTTTTCGATCACAACACCAAGATCTTTTTCTTCAACCAAAGTAGTTAATACATTCCCATTTAAGTTGTAACAATAATTTGAATTGTGAAAACCTACATGCATCACCTTACATTTTGGATAGTTAAACATTATCTGCTATGTATTGGCGCAATGCATCAAATGATCTAAATCTTCCTGTAAGTCTGCAGCATCTTTGATACAGTTAGCCACCACAAAAATTTTCATGTCATCTGTAAACTTCAAAATTTTGTTAGTCATTCCAGAGTCAATGTCATTAATATAAATCACAAACAATAGAGGACCCAACACAGAGCCATGAGGCGCATCACTTGTAACTTTGATCCAATCAGATCTAACTCCATTTATTACTAATCTCTGCTTTCTACTCTCCAGCCAATTTAATAACATTTCGACCACACCCACAGATTTAATTTTTGTAACACGTCTTTTGTGAGGCATCTCATCAAATGCTTTCTGAAAATCAAAGTAAACCAAATCCACAGTATTTCCTTCATCAACTCTTGGAGTAACATCCTCAAAGAATCTCAGAAGATTTGTTAAACCAGATTTTCCCTTAGTGACATCATGCTGACTCTTTGACACTATATCAAATTGTTTTAAGTGACTCTGCAATGCATCTTTAATCACACTCTCTAAAACCTTTCCAAATACTGATGTAAGACTAACTGGCCTATAATTGCCTGGACAATGTTTATCATCTCCTTTAAACATTGGACTAACATTAGCCAACTTTCAATCTTCTAATACTGTTACACTACTCCGTGACCTATGAAAATATTAGCTAGTGGTTCACAAATAAAATCTTTAAGTTGCCCGGTCTAGGGGACTTGTCAATTTTGAGGTTTCCCAATTTTTATCTTACAATTTCAGAACTTAAAATAATATATTTTACATCAATATTTTTCCCATAAATTAAGTGCTTTGGTTGAGGCATAATACTTGTATCTTCCTTCGGAGAAACTGAAGAGAACATATAAATTAATAAGTTTACCATCTCGTAATCTTCCGAGATCAGCTCCCCACTATCATTTTCAAGAGGCCCAATCCACATCCTGACATTTGCTTACCTATCATATTCCTAAAGAATTCCTTATTTTTTGATTTAACTCTCTCAGCCAACTCTCTTTCATATACAGTTTTTGCCCTTTTAACTTCCTTTTTAACCAGCTATCTTGATTTCGTATAGTCCTCCAAGTCCTTGTTATTTTCAGTAAGTTTAATTTTTTTGAATTTATTATGTTTATCTCTAATATGATCTATTAAGCATTTACTAAACCATACTGGCTTGTTCTGCTCCATTGCCGTTTTTTTTTCTATAGGGAATATGTATGTTCTGTATGCATATCAATTTCTCCCTAAATGCTTCCCATATCTGTTCAAGATCCCCTCCCAACTCTTTAGTCCAATCTACAGAAGACAGATTATGTCTCATTCCATCAAAATTGGCTTTCCTGGAATTTGGAATCAGGGTACTATTCTTCAATTCTACATGTAGTAATATCCCAAACCTAATAGTGCAATAGTCACTTGTACTTAAATGCTCACCAGCCACAACTCTGTCTCTCATGTTCACATCGGATGCTAATATTAAATCTAATATAGCTTCCTCTCTTGTAGGTCCCATCATCAGTTGATGTATAAAGATATCCTGAAAAATTTCCAAAAACCCATCCCCTCTCACTATCAGACTCGACATTTTCTCAATCAATACTTCTGAATTTAAAATCTCCCATAATAACAACATCTTTTTCAGCTACCATTCTGATCTCATTATGCAGTTTCTCATTAACCTCCACATTCTGACCTGGTGGTCTATAACAAATCCCAATTACAAGACCTTTCCCTTTATATCCACTAAGATTAACCCAAACTGACTCAACCTCAGTGATAGTTTCTTTAATATGCTCTAACTCAACAGGATGCAATTTACTCCTCACATATAAAGCTACTTCTCCCTCTTTTTTCAATACCCTATCTCTAGTAAATAATATGTAGCCTGGTATTTCAGAAAAAGTTCTCTCATCAAAATTGTTCAAATCCACCAAGTATCAGTGATACCCATAATATCAAAATCCGCAGTTTCCACTACTGCTTTGAACTCATCAGGTTTATTTCTAATACTCCTAGCATTAGAATAGTAACAATTAATGAATAGACTTTAAATTACGGTCATGCTTGTTTTAAGAGCCACGACTGAATTCATTCCGTTACTAATGGACATTGTATTGGTGTGGCACTTTCTGATTGCTTGGATAATAACCAATTACAGTATAAACCATCAGCATGTGACTGTATTTTGATGCAGTTTATTTTCACACGTTAAAGGTGCCGTATTCCTGTGGTATTTGCTATTTGTACCCTGATTAATAGCATAGTTAGCTATTATCCAGTTAATTAAAATATGCTACATCAAAATAAAAATAAAAAATTGCTTGCAAAAGTTCCAGGTGTTTAACTTCTCTGGCAGCCACGGATTTTCAAAATGTACCACTGTGTAAAGTAGATAATATTATTTATTTATTAATACAATACAATTTCTTAACAGAAAAAGAACAATATCATATTCATATCAGGACTTTCAAAATAAAACTGCTGAAGTTATAAAAGTTATTCTAGAATTAAAGAGTAAGTATATATGTATATCGCATTACCGTTATCGGTCCAGGTTGTCAACTTACTTAAGTTACTGTCATAACGGTTAATGTCTGTGGTAATAGCACCCAAATGCGTTGCGGATATCCCATCTATTGGACAACATCCAAACGCTTGTATACTGATTAATAGCATAGCTAGTTATTATCCAGTTAATTAAAATATGCTACATCAATATATAAAAAATTTACTTGCAAAAGTTCCAGATGTTTAACTTTTCCGGCAGCCATGGATTTTCAAAATGTACGACAAAATGTACCACTGTGTAAAGCAGATAATATAATTATCTATTTACTTGTGGTATATGTGTACTTAAATGTGTAGGACAAACAACTAATCCTTTCCACCTAAGGATTAACCTTCATAGATCGCAAAGTAATATGGGTTTTCCTCATTCGATTGAAAGAAATCATTTTAATAAACATTTATTTAATAATGTAAAAATTACTATATTAGAAAAAATATACAATACAAATTTCTTAACAGAAAAAGAAGAACGTAATATTTTGAAAGAAAAACTCTTTACCCTTATGGATTAAATCAGGACTTTCAAAATAAAACTGCTGAAGTTATAAGAAAAAATTCCTCTCTCAGAAATTTATTTCAAATAAATATTTGTAGAAATAAACAAAATAGAAATAGGAGTAGAGGGAAAATAGATTGATTTTGAAAATTTTTGTAACAATTTGGATTCTATACTTGACAAATCTGTTAATCTGGTGAAAGTTATAATAAAACAAGTATTTGAATTAACAAATGCAAAAACTCAAATATCTGTCAAAGTATTTGTTAAACTTTGAGTTTAAAAATATCCATGTTAAAGACTTAATTATAGATCTAATTAAATTTAGGTTAAAATGGAATCATATACCTATAGTCCCTTCAATAAAGAAAAAAGAGAAATATTATATAGTAATTGATTTTTAAACATAAAGTTTATGATGATTTATATTTAACTTCCCTGATCCATAAAAGTATTCAAGAGGATATTTTTCCCATAAAATTGTTTCAACCTACAGTCAGTTTAAAATATAATAAACTTATAAGACCTTTTCTTTTTAACTATAAAAAATTATTGAAGAATTTAATCAAATAGAAGTTAACAACTCACCTTGTAACTGTAATAACAGTGTTTTCAATGGTATCTTTAATAATCACACAGTAACAAGAAATTTAGAAGTCGTCAAAGATAAATAATTATAATCAATAGTAAAGAAAAGTAGTAAATATAGAATTTTAAAACGCACAAAAAATGTGAAATCTTAAAAGACTTAGAAAAAATATTGATGATTGTGTTCTTAAAATAAGTAAGCAATCCTATTATCCGCCATGTTTCTTTTTTGAATGGAAATTATATTTTATTAGTTCCATAAAAAATGCCCCCAGTGGCACAGCGGCATGTCTGCGGACTTAGAATGGTTGAATTCGGGTTTCGATACCCGTGGTGGGCAGAGCACAGATAGCCCATTGTGTAGCTTTGTGCTTAATTACAAACAAACCATAAAGAATTGATTAAAAACCTTAAACTTATCTCGATATAAATTAGATATTGCGTGTATCATGTTAAAATGTATTATTATATCTCAACTAAAAAGGTTCTTAATAGTCTGTAATAACTATAATTTTTTATGGATAATGTTCTATTCTTAAAAGTTAAACTGAAAGATAACGGCTATAAAGACAGGCAGTTAATGAAATACTTTATTTTTTTCTTCAATCTGTCTGTCCGTTATTCTATCCCGATTCATTGTCTGTCGCACTTATATACAAGAATAGAGGGTGCCTAGCAAATACTGGATTATTTGTGATGTTCCCCGATCTTTCTAGAACTCATTACGTGTTACCAGCGTCACGTGACTTCCGCTGTCGTAACACTGCCCCTTCCTTAGTATTGTTCGTCCCGAACAATAGCCACTTATATTAAATCAATAGAAAATTAACAATATCTTAATTAAATGTACAGCATTTACAAACACAAAATTAAAATTCAACAAAGTCTCTTAATTTTACGGACGTATCTTCCTCCGTACTGGTCTCCGTCTCATTGGCTTCTGCTTCACGTGGGGTTCACTTGCTCCATCAGGAAATGTTCTATTATCGGTAATAGTCACATCAGTGGTAGTAACTTCATCAAGAGCTTCACTGTTTCCCTTCTCAAAACCGAGTAGAATTTCTTCTTTGACAGTGGCTTTTCCAGGTGGCACATCTTCAGTGGCATCTTTTGTTCCATTGTTCACTTCGTTCCAACAGAAATGTCTTGGACCGTGATAACGCCAAAGCCTGTTGGCATGCACCACCTTTGGCTTACCTCGCCGACCACATTTTATTCGGGAAGTCACGTCTGAGAGACGATCCACTATTGTCATATGGGCCTTCTCATGGATAAGACAACATAGGAGACTTCCCTTTGGTCTTCCTGGGATTATACAACCACACCTTGTCTTCTGGTACAAAGCTAACTTCAGTAGACTTCTTATCATAACATAGCTTCATCGAATCAGCAGACGTTTTCAAGTTTGAACGCACTTGATGGTAAATATTATCCATCTTTTCTGATAAGACTTTCACGTGCTCTGACACATTTTCAGGCAACTCTTCATAAGGTGGGCATCCTGTTACAAGATACACTGGCAACCAAAGTTCCCTACCAAACATCAAATTTGCTGGAGTGTATCCGGTGGCTTCATGCTCTACTGTTCTATAAGCCATCGACAGTGGAAGGAGTAAGACATCCCAGTCATCTTGGTGGATATTACAAAACTTTA
>NW_013666245.1:111804-114291 GCF_000517525.1 Limulus polyphemus
CTGTCTATTTAACAGTGTTGTTACGACAGCGGAAGTCATGTGACTCTGGTAACATGTAATGAGTTCTAGAAAGATCGGGAACATCACGAATAATCCAGTATTTGCGAGGCGCCCTCTAGTCTTTGATATAAGTGCTCCAGACAATGAATCAGGATAATATAGCGGACAGAGAGATTGAAGATATAGACGAACAATTCAGTCAAGCGCGGTATTAAGTAAAGTGCGTGAATCGTTCGTTGAGAATTATAGCGTGTGTTTAAGTGACTGTGGAAATTAAGTGTATTGCAAAGTCGTATAGAGAAATAATAAACTAGTTTTATTTAACAAAGGATTTGTATCGCTGAAGTTTCTCGGGAAGAATTTCTACCGGAAATTATCAAACGAGCACAGACGTAACAAATTGGTGTCAGGTCAGAGAGTATTGCTGCCATCAAATCTACTAAGCTGTAGTTTAATTTGCCACCTATCGTTTCCATCTTCTTCTTCTTCTTTTTGTTTTATTTTTATTTTCCGTCCCGCAGAAAAGAAACAAGAAAAGAGACAACACCAGTTGCAAGAAAAACTGCAACAGTGGCAGCTCGAACAGCAAAATAAACAAGAAGAGAGATTACAGCAGTTGTTGGGGAAAGAGAAAAGAAACAAGTAGAAAGAGAAAAGAAACAAGTAGAAAGAGAAAAGAAACAAGAAGAACGAGAAAATAAACAAGAAGAGAGATTACAGCAGTTGTTGGAGGAAAAAGAAGAGAAGCAAGAAGAGAGATTACAACATTGTTGGAAGAAAAAGAAAAGAAGCAAGAAGAGAAATTACAACAGTTGTTGGAGGAAAAAAGAAAAGAAACAAGAAGAGAGATTACAGCAGTGGCAAGATAACTTGCAACAGTGGCAGCTCGAAGAGCAAAATAAACAAAAGAGATTACAGCAGTGGTTGGAGGAGAAAGAAAATGAACAAGAAGAGAGACTACAGCAGTCCCGAGGCTGACTTATTGGTAGTATTCTTCTTACACTGGCTCCTCATATGTCCTTGCTCTCCACAGTTCCAACAACCTTTCCGGGTAGCAGCCTTTCCTGCCGTGGCATCTTCCCTGTGTTGAAGTTTCTAGCATTGAGCTTTCTTGTGCCCAGGTTTGTTACAGTGCCAGTAAAGTCCCTCAATTCTCTTTGAAAGCTGACCTTTTCTGGCCTTGAATCCTGATGACTGTACCAACCTTGGTACCTCTGTGCTGGACTTCACATAGGATTCGAATTCAAGAGCTCTGGCCATTGCATCCTGCATAGTAGAAATGTGTGGTTGCTTTACTTGTGTCTTCAGTTGTGGACTGTCCAAGGCATCTACAAACTGATCCTTCAGAAACAATTTGAGGACATCGTGTGGCGCAGTTGGGTAGGCCTTGTGTGCCATACTTTCCAAATCCTGTGCCAGCTCTTGCAGGCTCTCCCCTTTAGCACGACTCTCGTCCTAAACCTAGCCTTGTAGACTTCAGACTGATTTTGGGTTCCATACCTGAGTTCTAGGGCAACTACCAATGCTCTATAGTTGTGTCTGTTGTCTGCTGACAACTGTCCAAGTATTTCCAGTGGTTGTCCCTTCAAGCTCGTTGCCAGATATACTGCTTTCTGCTCCTCTGTCCATCCATTCATTTCTTCCATTAGCTCAAATTGTGCTCTATATGCTTCTCACGGTGCCTTCCCATCGAATTTCTTTGGCTTCCTTCGTACTAGATCACCCCTATTGCTGACATTCATATCTGGGATATGACTTCTAACAGGACTGAAGATGTCTGCATTAGGGTTTAGTTGCGGGGTCTGGAAGGGGGCTTCCCGTTGTCTTGGGCTGATTAGGTCGATGGTTAATTTATCCACCTTGTGTAAAAGACAATAAATCATCCTTTAATGCATTTAATTCACTTTGAAATTTACTAATGTTTTCCATTTATTTACTCTGGCTTTCTCTCAACTGTTGGAGACTTTCTTCTTGTTTATTTTGTTTCTCTTCAAGCCACTTCTGTAGTCTATCTTCTTGTTCATTTTCTTTCTCCTCCAACTAAAACCATTATGGTTGATATTGAGGGACGCCCACCAGCCCCCATCGTGAAAGTCCCAACAGCTAGGTGTAAAATGCCAAACACACATAGTGTTTATGTGACAGGAAAGCTGGATGGCCAAATGTGCAACTTTGTCATAGATGCTGCATCTCAGCAAACCCTTGTGAGTATCCAGGTGCTGGATCACAAAAGAGTACCAGAAGCCATACAGAAGCTCTGTGGTGTGACAGGACATTATGCAAGGATGTGGGGACCAGTGTGGGTAACTATTGAGCTCATGGGCACGAAGGACAGACACAAAGTATACTTGGCTGACACTGAAGACCAATGCATAATAGGGTTGGACTACTTACTCCCGAGGAAGTGTGTAGTTAACTTCAATAAAATGATGATTGGGAACAACAAAGGCCAAATTCCAGAAAGTGTTGCTGCATTTGTTGATTTGC
>NW_013666245.1:115200-134274 GCF_000517525.1 Limulus polyphemus
CCCGATCTTTCTAGAACTCATTACATGTTACCAGAGTCACATGACTTCCGCTGTCGTAACAACACTGTTAAATAGACAGGCGAATCTTCAACAAATTATCATAAATACTCAATCCATGATGCAATCAAAATTTCAGTTTTATTTGAAATACCTTCAAGCTAAAATCCATTAATAGTTTCAAAATTTGGACTGCGACAGAAATTGGGAGATATTTTAGCTATGACATAAGTCATAAATTCTCAATTAAGTTGACAGCATACGAGAAGTGGCACTAAAGAGCTTGTCGTGTCCCCACGTGGGTCAGCGGTAAATTTACGGACTTACAAAGCTATAATTCGGAGTTCGATTCCCCGTGGTGGAAAGAGTGCAGATGGCCTATTGTGTAGATTTACGTTAAAACAAACAAAAATCGTAAAATAATTTGTTACCTTTGAAATTGACACATCATATGAAACTTGCTTTATTTGAATATATATGTTGATATTTGTGAATTCCTATCGGAAAACTTAACGACATTTTTCTTGATTAAATTTCGTATATCATTTATTTCATGGATACTTTTTCAGCATCAGTTACGACATTCGGAGTCATTACAGGAAATTTTTAATCGACTCATGTTGGACTTGTTACAGTAGAATAAAATGCCATAGAAATCGTTGAAAACTGCTGCTGTTGAATTAAGCAGATAATTCAATATGTCACCTGTAGTATATATTTTCATTGTGTTGTATTTTCAGGTGAGTTGATTTCTAGAAAGAATAAATTAGGTAGATTTGCTGTATAACTGGGGGCTTGGCATTAAAGTAAGAAGGTAGAAAACACCTGGTATGCTAACATACCGCAATTGTAATAGCTAGCAATGGTCGCTTAGCTAGTATACGTTGGCTCCATCCAATCAGTCTAAGGCCTGGCATGGCCAGGTGGTTAGGGCACTCGAATCGCAATCTGAGGGTCGCGGGTTCGAATCCCCGTCACGCCAAACATGCTCGCCCTCTCAGCCGTGGGGCGTTATAATGTGACGGTCAATCCTACTATTCGTTGGTAAAAGAGTAGCCCAAGAGTTGGCGGTGGGTAGTGATGACTAGCTTCCTTTCATCTAGTCTTACACTGCTAAATTAGGGACGGCTAGCGCAGGTAGCCCTCGTGTAGCTTTGCGCGAAATTCAAAACAAACAAATAAACCAATCAGACTGTCGCCCTCTGTCAATGTCCAGGCCATAACCTATAGAACTTTAGTGTAAACATTCTATATTTTTAACACTGTTTAAGATGGTCATGTGTTATGGGTAACACATTTGATAATTCATCTTTAACTGTCTATACGTAGGTACTATTTATATTATACCTTTGCTTTCTCTTGTTGTCAGTAAACGAAATTGGGTATTCAGCCATATATTCAATTCTGTCGTTCTGATGTTGTTGTTCTTTATGCCTTTGAGAAACGAAAATTATAACCATGTTATGTCCACTTCTTTGTCCAATTCCCTCCCTCCTTGTTTCAAAAAACAGCATATATAAATGGACGTATTAAGGATTCGATTTAATTATAAACTGTAACAAACAAACAAAGAAGAAAAAAGTTAAAAGTGTGTCGTGCATTAGCTTCCTGGCTTTTTCATAGTATGACTCACCATCACGAGCCTGTCCGGTTACTTCAGATGAAATGACTGGCGGCTACTTGTACTTGAGTAGACGTATAAGTTGTTGTACCACGTGTTGTGCCAAATGTCATACGGTCATAAATGAACTCGGTATTTTTTTTCAAAACAAAAATTGTGTCAGAAGGTTATTTACAGTGTTTATAAATATTGTGATTTGTTTCATATATCAAAGAGGACGCGTTTTATTGACTAGATGTAGTTCCGCAGGGTCCCCAAAAGTGTTGTTTCAAGAGTAACTATAGCCAAAATTAAGAGTAACAAGTATTTATATTTTTTGCTTTTGAAGTTCGTATGTCATGCTGTGTTGTAGCTGACAAAGTGCATAATTCTTCTCGTTATTTATGGCATGCGGATGTTTTACTGACGTCACGACAATAGAAATTGCAACGTTAAGTGTCCCTTAGGTGACGCCATTTTAGAGTCTACTGACTGGCTGACAGACAACACACTATTATATAATGGTGGGAGTGGTTAAAACAGGTGACCCCTCCAGGCGGCATTCAGTCCCCTTTTGAGGAAAAAGTGATATGACTTCGTTCAGTATTGTGGTGCAAATAATAGTAATATCTCTAAATGTTTTTATTTCATTTTATTTTCACTTGTAGCAACATTCTTTTTACAGTTTTTCAGAGATGTAGTAGCATATTGGGTTAAAATTCCATAGTTCAGTTTTTTGACGGAGCGTACTAATAAATACCTCTTGTTTTTTCAGTGATCAAATAAATATATTTCACTGTTCTCTTCTACCTTTGGCCTGATATGATCTGATGGTTAGGGCGCTCGACTCGCAGTCTACGGGTTGCCGGTTTTGGAACCCCTCGCCGAACATGTTCACCCTTTCATGCTTGGGAGCGTTATAATGTGACGATCGATCACACTTTTCTTGGTAAAGAGCAGCCTAAAGGTTGATGGTGGGTAGTGTTGACTAGATGCTTTCCCTTTATGACTTTGAAATTAGGGACGGCTAACGCAGATAGCCTTCAAGTAGCTTTGCGTCAAATTAAACAAACAAATCTTCTTTATTCACACAATATCTCTTTTATTTTGATGATATAACGACACAGTAGGCATCTCTTTTTCCAGTTTACACATTGCATCAAGAGTATCATTGAAATCATAAGACTAAATAATAACCTTTTTTCTTCTCGATGACTTATTTTAATATACATTTTCATTACCTTTTTCATAAGATACATGTTTCTTTTTTTACAAACCATCGTATCAGTAATTATATTTCATGATTTTCTAAATCATTTCTAAAACTAGCCAATGAACGCTATTTTCCTTGTCTTAATTATTCCGTTGTACGAATAATGAACTTCATTGTTATATCATTTATCTAGTTGACCAGGGCCGTAGCAATTGCTCCCGCAGATCCGGCGCTGTGAGAGGGCCTACCCTAATTAGGAGCCCATAGCGCTATAATAAATTGTATATGAAGGAAGCCCGATGGGGAAATTCTCAGGAGTGTCCACACATTCTGCGCTACGCATGTGCAGGAGACATCTCTTTTGATATCCTTAATGTGTGTGTGTTTCATAGCAAAGCCACATCAGGTTATCTGCTGTGTCTACTGAGGTGAATCGAACCCCTGATTTTAGTGTTGTAAATCCGTAGACTTACCGCTGTCTCACCGAAGAATATTAATACAATAACTTTTATCTCATTCTTCTAGAAAGCACAAATTATTGTTGTTGTTTTTTATTTAAAAATATTTTATTGTTGTCGAACTATCGAAAAATATTCATTGTCTCATCTTTTATTAAACATTTGTCATTAGTTTTTATTGTGCTATTGAATTTTACCTTTGCAATTATCATTTCATTGCGTGCTTTATTTTGGGAGTAAGTACACGTACGTCTTTATTATTTTGTGGTTGCAATCAACATCTTTACCTGTTATCACGATATATATGACACTTTATGCTTCACATCACTCCAGAAAATATAATCTCCTGGTTTGTGTCATTCTTCCGTAAACAGTTGTATTTCGTGTTCCATTGTTTCTCTACATATTGTCCCAGCAAATAGTTTCTTTTGCTGTCTGCTTCTCACGATATCTATACCTAAAAGTTTTACTGTTCTCCTGAACGTTATTGTAACAATCAACTATATTCCAACTGATGGCTCATAGCGTTAGTAAATATCTGTTCTATTGTATTGCTGTTCCAATAAATAGCATATTTCATTTGATTTACTGTTTCGTTATACAACTGCACTTTATTCTGGTCAGCATATTTATTCATCATCCTGTTCTGCTCCGTGTTACAATCAACTTCTATTTAACTTTCCAGTGTTTCAATAACCATTCCTAAGTGTTAACCTATTTTTGTAGAAACTGTTTTTTTTGTCGTGTGTGTGTGTGTGTGTGTAGCCGTAAGAATTATTTTCTACCAGTTGTGATACCATATAAGCAAGATTATTTTGTTTCCACTATTTCAAAAAACATTTCTTTATAATATTTGCATTTTTATTGTTCGAACAGTAATAACTCTTCTTACTCGCACCAAGCATCTTTCATTATTGTTTTTTACCATCATTGGAAATATTTCTTTGTTCTTGCATCAGATATTTCACGTTTTTCCTTAGTGTTTACTTCAATATATCTTCAGTTATATTGCATCTACTGTCTTAGTCATACAGTGTAATTCTCAATCCTTTAATCTTCTTTCAGTCTTTCTAACAGTGGCACATTTTAAGCAAGTATTATTCATTTGCTATGAATTATGGTCCTGCCACACTCTTTAGCCACAACCTTTTTCAGTCCTCCTGTGTAATAAGCGTCTTTATATCTGTGGTGCAAGATCTTTTATGTGGTTTATATGTGTCCGTACATTCAGGCACTTTGGAGAAAGAAACATGGCAAAACTATTTTGCGCTTTGCTTTTACCACTTGAGGTTCATCTCTTATGAGATACTAATATTCTACATTTTACTTTGGTTTAAGAAGTTCCCTGGTGTATAGAATTTATAAAAAACGCAGAAAGATTCGAACTTGTAATGGTTTGGTTTGTTTTGAATTTCGCGCAAACCAAACATACTTGCCCTTTCAGCCGTGGAGACGTTATAAGTGACAGTCAATCCCACTATTCGTTGGTAAAAGAGTAGCCCAAGAGTTGGCAGTGGGTGGTGATGACCAGCTGCCTTCCCTCTAGTATTACACTGTTGAATTAGGGACGGCTAGCGCAAATAGCCCTCGTGTAGCTGGGATGGGGATTCGAACCAGGCCAACATGAAAAATTGCTTCCCTCAGATTGCAAGTCGAGCGCCCTAACCACCTGGCCATGCCGGGCCAACTTGTAATGGAGTGTTGATTTATTATATTTCTTCCCCAAGACATTTTCTCTTACTGATATCGCGAAATATTGTTTTTCGTTCTGGTGTCACTAGTTAGATGTACAGCACATTAACTCACGCCATTCGTGAGTTAGAATAATTATGTTTGCTCTGTCGTTTAATGTTTTAAACATGAAACATGTATGTTTATATAATGAGTGCTTTAAGTAATTACACACGACTAATCGAAACATATTTGTCTAACAAATGTATTTACTCATCTTGAATCATGTCTTGATTAGTCCAGCTTGATGAGTGATGGAAAATAATCTAATACGCACCAGTGGTTTCTGAAACCTAATTTGAGCATAAAGTTCTGTTGGATAATATTTTTCATCAACGACCTATCAAGGTTGATGGAAACTAAAGTAGCTCGAAACTGCAGTCCTTAGCTGATCAAGAGGCTATCCAACAAGAACAATTATGTTTCACATATGTCAGACAAGTTTCGATTCATTGCATGGTGCCGAATCAAACCATCAATTTAATGTTTGGGTAAAAAAATATCTATGTATATTTATAACGGTAAATGATGTAATTGTGGTCAGGAGTGATGTATGACTAAGCTTCGTGCATTACTCGCCTTAGTTTATGAACGATTTGCAGTCCGGGTCCGTATTGTTAAGAAGTTTGAATTTAATGATTGTGTCTTAATGGCTGAGTTTCACGATATAGAATCCAGTTGTGAGTTTTTGGCATTGCCGGCCCTACATCATACTTTATTTTAAAAAATATTACTTGTTTCCTCTCTTTTTTTTCTTCCAAACAATTTCATTGACGTAAGTTGATAAGTGAACATTTGTTTTATTTTAATAATTCAATGGCAATATATATTGTTAATATCATATCAGTTTTGTCAGTTTCTTCATTGCGTTTGTAGAATGACTTCAGATATTGATATTATATCATACAGTTGGCGAGATTATTAGATTATAATAGATTATTAATCATCATTGGTTCTTCACTTCTTCGGATTTAATGTCGAGAAACTAACAATAACGAAAGAACATGTGAAAAAAATTTATAGCTGTACCGTCCCCATATTCATGTTTACATTCTTTTTGGCACTGCCAGCCGTACATCATTTTATACTTTCAATATGTTTTTTATTACTTGTTTTGTGACGTTTTTTTCACCTGAATGAAAGCTAGTTTATTCTACGAATGTGTGTGATTAACTTTAATATTATGTGTATTGATTTTTTTTACTCCCTCACTTCATACATATTATAAGGGTTGGCTCCCTGAAGATAACAATTGTATAGTTTACAAAGCATTGAGTGTTGCCTATGTTACAGTAATCTAATATTCATCTATTGTTGGCTTGTAATCCCTGTTTCACTCTGTACTTAAGGTTTTTAAAGGAACAAAAGATTTCTGTAAGAAAGCTAACTTCAAGTGGTAATGATAACATCGTCTATACTAAAATTATGATTTTTTTCTTTGCTTATACTAAGCACTACTGTGCTTAATGATAGCATGATCCCAACTGCTCTTAAAATGCTTTTGTGTTGTACTAAAGCCATTGCGAAAACATCACACATATTTTGACTAGCGTGGGAAAAGAAGAAAGATGAACACTTTGGCTCTTTAGCTAGTTCCCAGTTTTCACTTTAGTAACACTTTTCAACGATACCGGGAGTCTCACAAGCTGTGAAACACTCAATAATGGCATTTAGATGTTCAAATAAGGCTATAACTCAACGTTAGCAGTTATTTGTAAGCAAATCATGCCGTTTCATGTGCAGTTATATTTACTGTTCTTTTTTTAATAACAAAAGATTTATTGCTATAATATTATAATACTATTATTGACACATTGACACA
Source organism: Limulus polyphemus (assembly GCF_000517525.1). NCBI lineage: Eukaryota > Metazoa > Arthropoda > Merostomata > Xiphosura > Limulidae > Limulus > Limulus polyphemus. The sequence goes on from NW_013666245.1 coordinate 122,022, forward strand.
TGTTTATGAAAACGAGAATATTAACAAAGTGTCACTCCATAATGTGATTATCCAATGGGCTGGCCTAGGGACTCTTGTCCTAAGGGGGCGCAGAAAAAATCGAATTGATTTCGTTGATCACGTTCTTGCACGAATTTTTAATCGATTTTTAACTAAGATTAATAACAATATGTAGACTTAAAATATTTATTGTTTTATTTTTTATATTGTGACTAAGCTTCATTATTTGATTAACTTTAAATGATTTTATTATTTTATAATATATTTATCATTTTCGAAGAAAGGTTAATTAAGTCCTCTATTCGAGAATACACAGGCCTTATGCACATCATTCATATGACAAATAATTTTTACATTAACAATTCTAACGGGGAAAAAAAATAGCTCTAATAACCAACTTGGATCTGGGCTGCAATAATTTATACCCAGTGCCAGTAATATTTAGGATTTTATTCCCAACTTTTATTCTTCTAATGTACAAACAAACCTCCTGTTGTGTATTTGTCTGTTTGTTAATTTCCGGTAGAAATTATTTCCGAGGAACTTCAGCGATACAAGTCTTTTATTGATTAAACCAGTTTATTCTTTCCCGATACAACTTTTAGTAATATACAGAATGTCCACAGTCACTTTAAACTTAACAATCTTTATAATACACGCTATAACTCACAGTGATTCACACACTTTACTTAGGGTGCCTACTGTATGCTTGACTCAATTATCTCTATCTCTCAATGTATCTCTTCGATCTTTCTATCTATGCAGTTGCGCTGGTTTTTCTCGCCAGGCTTATATACTAAAAAAAGAGAGCGTCTAGCAAACACTCGGACATTCGCGATGTTCTCCGATAATTCTAGAAACACCAGCGCGCATGCTCCCAGCGTCACTCGACTTCCGCTGTCTTAACACTGCCCCTTCCTCAGTATTGTTCGTCCCAAACAAGTTCAAATTTATTAGCCTCTTTTTTGTAAACTAAATGTTTCAAACCAGAAACCATTGTTTTCCCCATCTTTGAACTTTGTTGAGAAAATCAGTATATTTTCTACAATAAGAAGATTTAAACTGAACACCTTACTCTAAATGAAGGTTCACTAAAGTTTTTTTTACAAAATGACAGTAACCTTCCTATTCCAGAAATCAGAATTTTTGTAAATAGATCTCAAAACCTTTTTTGTGCTAGGTTAGATTAGTTATACTAATTAGTTATATTAGAAATACTGGTATACTTTTTCTGTGTGCTCCACTACAAAAGAATCTATTTATGCTTTTATAATTTGAGAATACCACAATACAAATATTTCATGATTTCCCCCTTTTTATCCTTTGATAAGAATCAGAGATTTAAAGCTAAAATAACGGATAAAATATAAAGTTTTACTGAAAAAACAAAAACGTTTGAAATATATTTAGGAGGTTTTAGAGAGTACGCAAATGACATTTGAGATTTTTGATAGGAAGAAAGATTACACAAATGAAATTTGAAAAAACTATTTTTAATCTTAACATGAAAATCACACTACAAATATTTCGTGATTTTCCCCGTTTTATCTTTTGATAACAATTAGAGATTTAAAGCTATTTGATATTGTTATCCACTGCAGCCAAAGAGCATAATTTTTAGCCTTAACTAAACCTACTGTTTTGTACCTTAGTAAACCAGTATTATCCTTCAAGAACCTCCTTAACTTTACTATTCCCTTACTTCCTGCCCCAACCTACTATTTAACTTTAAGAACCAAGGATCACTACTATATATTTTTATTTTAATATTTAAACAGTTGAAACAGTTATTCAGCAGTTTGAAGTATAATTAAGAATATTTATAAGTATGTATATTTTCCAGTATTCTTTTTGCTGATATTGTTGGATTCACAGTGTTGGCCTCTCAGTGTACTGCTCAGGAACTAGTTAGATTGTTGAATGAGTTGTTTGGAAGGTTTGACCAATTAGCAAATGTAAGTATTGATGATAAACATAAATAAGCTGGCATATTCTATCACATAAATAGCTTGAATGTATTATGTTTAGTTCTATGATTCATTAATTTTGCATTTTTCTGAAAATTTATCATGCATATGTTTTCTTAAATATGGAAGTGAAAACATTAATTTGTAATTTAGAGATTCATATTTTATGTCACTTTAAAAAATTACTATAACCCAGCTCATTAGATAATTTGCTGTTACAATTCTTAAAATTTAATAGTTATGAAAAAGACTTGTATGGATGAATAAATGATAAATAAAAAAAATCTTGTATTAATCAGTAAATGATAAAGTAGTAACTTAATTTGTTGACAATTAACAACAGAAAAACGCTTTATTTTTCTTTTCTTTTTAAACAACATTTGAACCAGTAATTTGCCTGCTTATGCTGAATTACCTAGGTTAATGCCCTCATCTGTCCAGTACTTTCTATTTTGATTTGGCTGCATGAATCAGCAGCTTTATTTATATTAACTCAGCATGTGTTCTTTGTAAAGACTCCTATAAACTCTAAACACATTGAAGTGGTTTGTTTGTATTCTTAGATAAACATAACCAGAAATAAACTTACCAATGTTGTTACTGTAATTTAAAGATTGGTGGCTAAGCATTTTGGTTCAGCTCCAGCTGTCTTTTGGAAACTAACTTTAGATAAGCTGTTATATTTAAACACTAAAACACTCTGGTTTGTAGCACAGTATCCAAGGTTGATCTATTTGTGACTTAATGGTTATTGTCAATTGACATTATACTGTGAGTAGAGTCTATAATTGCTAATAGAAATCAAATTCTTAGATATATTGCAAATTATTGATTTTAATTTCAGTAAATATAGACATATTTACAGTATGATATGTTCTACAGAATATATGAAGATTTTAAATGAACAAATGCATTAAATAGTTTTACCAAAGATTGATCACACTTCTGAGTGTTAGACGATGTTGTAAATGTGTCAAATGTTTAACACTGCAACAAAATCATTTTGTTTCAGCATCAGTTGGCAATTAAATAACTTTTCATCATTAAATGAGACAATATGTGTAGAAGAAGAGAAGGATTATGCTTTTTTTCTATTATTTGCATTTCAGGATAATAATTGTCTTCGGATCAAAATTCTTGGAGACTGTTATTATTGTGTTAGTGGACTTCCAGAAGCTTGTGCGGATCATGCTCGTTGTGCTGTGGAGATGGGTTTGGACATGATAGATGCTATTGCGTAAATATAACTTATTTCTACAATATCTTTCATTGTAACTTGAGCTTATGGTTCAGCAATAACAGCTATTTAAATATATATATTTTATTTTGTAAAATGTATTCTAACTCTTCAGTGTCCTATATTCAAAATTATGTTATTTTTGTTAGTCAGTTCATCATTTTAGGAAATTCTTAATGTAATCTAATTGAAACTGTTTCTGTTGGTTTCACATCAGTGGGTGATTTCCATTTTCATAAGTATGTAATGTGCTCTGTTTCTTGCAAACTTAGCAACATTTATTCACTAGGATATTTGAAAAGCATATGTGTTTCTGACTAGATAATATTTCATGATAATGAGGAACCCGCTTGAAGTATATATGTGTAGTATAGATGGCTGATATGGATATTTAAAACACAAAACAAGTAACAATGTTTCAACCTTCTTAGGTCATCCTTAGGTTGGATATGACGTTTGAAAAAGTGACTGTTATCGATCGTGTGTCATGGGGATGACAGTTATAATAGGTATAAGATTGTAGGGGTGTTGTATATATTTAATCTATTATATATATAGTTAACATTTATGGAAATAATTAGTATACATATAGAAGTGTTCCAGGGTGCTGGTTCAATGTGGGTTTAAGTTGTTGTATTGGAAGGTGAAAAACTAAAGATCTTCCACTACAAGTACTTAAATCCACATTGAACCAGCACCAAGGAACACTTGATCAATCATTGTCACATTTTCAAATGTCATTCCTAACCTGATGATGACCTAAGGAGGTCAAAATGTTGTCACTTGTTTTGTGTTTTAAATAAAAGTTTTTAATACTCATATCAGACATTTCTACTATATATATATATATATAATTTACACAATAGATATTGTTTTGTTTAACATTAGTTTTTAGGTTTTTCCTTTGAGAACTCGGAGCCAATTTATTAGATACAACTAGTTCACATTTTAATGTCACCAGAGTTAAGTTTATTTTACTGTTTTTTGAATAAAGCATTAACTACAGATATATAGTTTGTTTTTACTGTATAAAATTTCAAGAAAAGTGTATGGCAGTAGTAGGTAATTAAAATCTACAAAGTATAACCTTTATGAGGCTCTGATCCAGAGGCGTTGCTAGGGGCTAAAAAGGTTGAGGCTCCTGCTCATAGGCATGGGAATTTTCAGCATTTCAGTATGATATTGATCATTTCAAGATTTTTCAAGACACTAACTGGGGACCATGGGTCACTTGTGCCAGTGCCTAGTGATGCCTCTGCTCTGATCTTTACAAATAAATTACCTGGGGGATAAATTAAGTCATAGATAGACTGGTAGCTATAACAAAACCTCTTTCTGCAGTGAATGTCAACACTTCTTTTGTGTTGTTCAAGTAAATTTAAATAATTAGTCTCCAAAGTATAAAAATTTTGCAGCATCAGTTGCAACAATAAGATTGAATAAATCAAATGTAACATAGGATATTTTGTTATTCGTAACCATTTATTTCCATAATGCCACCATAATTGCTTGCCATTTTTGATCTGAGTAGATTAATGACATAGAAATTTACCAATAGCAGTATTGCTCACTGTATCTGTTGGTTTCAAGTACAGTTCTCTGAGTTGTAGTTAAATAATATAGACAATTAAAAAAATCATTACATGACAGCCATTATGTACACCTGGTAATCAGTGATATTCTTATATAATGGGACAGACAATTAAAATCAGTAAGTAATTGCTGAGAAAACTGTGTGGGGATGTTATCAATAACAACAAGAAAACATTTGAAGATGGCAAAAACTTGTAGTTTATACCAAATAAAATCTGGTCATAAAATCCAGCTCATCTATTGACAATTCAGTGAACTGTAAACATGAAGGGTTTATTTGATTTTTCCAGTCTTTGAAGATTTAATTTTTATTATCATTTGTGTTAATTGCAGTGTCTTAGAAAGCATAGAAGCATCTTTTTGTACATTTAATAGAATTTTGTTTTCAAATGTATCTTTTGAAGAGGTGTTAAAGTCTCTTACTTAGCTGTAAACTACATGTATTTGTATGTGGTCCCTGAAAGCGGTATATTTCAAGAGTGAATAAGACCAAAATTAAGAGTAACAAATATTTGTATTTCTTGCTTTTGAAGTTCATATGTCTTGCTGTGTTGTAGCCTACAGAGTGCATAATTCTCCTCGTGATTGATGGCATGTGCATGTTTTACTGATGTTGCGACAGTACAAATTACAACATTAAGCCTCCCTTGTGTGACGTCATTTAGTGTTTACTGACTGACTGACAGATAATACACTACTGTACAGTGGTGTGAGTGGTTAAAACATGTGAACCACTTCCAGGCAGCCTTTGGCCCCCTTTCAAGAAAGTTAAAATATATTGATCTGAACATTAAGAAACTTAAAGCTTAATCTACTGGAGATATTATTTAACTTTGAATCTACCACTTTATAACTATAGTTTTATACTTAAGCAGTATGTAAAATACCAAGAAAAAGAAAGCAGTTTGGAAACATTTGTTAAATGTAAAGAGTTTAAGAATGATTACATCAGCATGCTTTTTAAAAACTTTCTCTTATCCTAAAATTGCTATTTTGTTTTGTAAAAAAAATGTTGTGATATTCTTGTAGTGATAGTATTGTAGTTGAATTTGTAGAAGGAAAAGTGTTTTTATGTGGATGTGGTATTTTCAGGTCAACCTGATTTCCCTTAGAGTGACAAAATAAGTTCACTGAATAACAGGAGATTCTACCAACATATTAATTACAAAGTAATTCTGAGTCCTCTGATTAAACGAGTTTGTGAGAAAGAAATATAGAGTGGACACAATTGTACACAAATATAATGAAGAATCTTTATCCAAACACATACACAATGTGTTTAAATGCTTGAAATGTTAGAAGGGCACTTTTACTGGACATAGACTACTTTCTTTCCAGAATATCTTGGTTGAGGTCTTGTCTCAAGCTAATTAAATCTTATATTGCTTAGTTAAAACAGTAACATCAGACTTACCCAGAGTGACTAGTACAACTCACATGACTGCTCAGTGCCATTTAAAAATAAGAGAATGGGTTACTTCGAGCTATTACCTGATCTACTGTTGCAGAAAACTGCTGTCTGCTTTACAGCTATTTCCCTTTCATGAACAGACCAGATGTTATCTCTGGGAGAATGAAACAGAACAATAGGTAGATAGAGCAGTTGTAAATTAACAACTTTCTTGACCATGTGTTACGTAAAAGTGCACATACACCTGCATAAGTAAGAAATTTCAAAACATTCTGTATTAGAATCTGAAGGTAGAAAATGGATGACAATTTCTGTAATGATCAAAATGATGGTATAGATAGATATTTTGAACTGCTTATGGCAGTGACGAACTTAGAAGTGGAGTTGTATCAATGATAATATTTACTTCTAGAACATAGTTATATGTTCGATGAATCATTATCGTTTTAACTTCATAGTAGTATTAGTTCTATGTTTTTACATTTTGCTTTAATGATATCTTACATTTCAGGTCAGTAGTGGAAACCACAGATGTACAATTGAACATGAGAGTAGGTATTCATACTGGAAGGGTGCTCTGTGGAGTTCTGGGCCTGCACAAGTGGCAGTATGATGTGTGGAGCAATGATGTAACATTGGCCAACAGCATGGAGGCAGGTGGTGAGCCTGGGTGAGTTGTGCTTCCATGTACTTTCATCAGAGAAAAGTATTATCCTGCATACAATTGATGCTGCACAAATTGTTTTTGAAGTTTAAACCTTTTTGTATTATGAATTTCAGTATTTAAGTTTGAAGGCAGATTTTTCACACATACATTACTCTTTTGAAATCTACTGCTCCATATTATTAATCAAGATTCTATAAGTAATTATAGATACCTACTTGTAAAATGAAAGAAGATTCTGAGTATTACTGTGTCATTGAGACTCTGGTTAATTTTTAATAGTCTTGTAACAGTAAAATAGGTCTACATGTGTTAAATAAATGTATTTGTTAAGTATAAACTGTTTTGGTCAAACGTTTCTTTATAATTTATAATTATTTACTTTTCTACCACGGGCACTCACAGAAATATTTTCAAGGGGGGCAAAACATGTATGTAGGAGATCAACTTTTACAATGTAAGTTCACAAACTAAAAGAATATGTGTTATGAATGCTTATGTGCAAACAAAGATTTACAGTTTTAATAAAAATCACTAAAAATATATAGGTTAACTAAGATATTAAGTTCACATCATAATACGTGCAATTTTTTATGAAATGTCCCATCTTGCCCCTTTCTGCGGGTGCCTCATGTTTTCTACTATCCACTGTTCTATTTTATGTCAGAGTTTATTGATCTGTCATGGTGTGTAAGATGCACTCTTGCAAATGAAAATTTTTCATATCTACTCATATTATCACAAGCTAGAAATGCTGTTTTTATTGGAGTTTCTAAAATACGAGTTTATAATTATATAGTTTCTATAAAGATTCATTTCAACACCTTTCTTGTCTTTTATCTTTGCCTTATAACATTATCGTTTATACAGCAGTGAGTTGCTCATTTACTTTTACTGCATAAATAATGTTTGTATAAAGTTAAATACCTGAGAATATAACAAATGTAATGAAAATCAAAACAAGTGTTACAATATAGAGCTTAACAAGAGAAAGACTGTTTACTACTTTTCAGATAGTCTCAGACAACTACAATTCATGAAAAAATATATTTTTAGCTATAATTCATGAAAAATATTTTGCTGTTGTTCATAAAATGCTTTTAATAATGAAGTATAGTATTATTTGTATGAATGTTATAATAACTTTCAAAAAATCTTATAAATAAGTTCATTTGATGTGAATGTCAGTTAAATATCCAACATTTTACAATGTATTACAAACATAAAAAACATTTTGCAATTCACATTTACTAGTTTTGCATTCCTAGCAATATATACTTTTTATATTTAAAAGTAAGTACAAATATTTATAAAACACAAACATATTGAGAAAAAATTAAATATGCTAAGTACTTAATACACATGTTTCTTCTAACAACTAGCATTCAAAGATACATGTACTTACCCTCAACATGTGTTATTTCTTACGTTTGAAGTAATTCAATTAAATTAGATAAGAAGTGAAAAGGGAAATGTATTGGTACTGTAAGCATAACATATTAAATGTTTTTTATAAATTTCTTAATATAATTTTTGGGTGAACCTGGTCATTAAATTCTCATCTTATTTGCAGCTGTTTATCCGAGCATCTCAATTATGAACGTACAGTTAAATAGTTTCTATAAGGATTTTGTAATGATTAAATCTTACAGTAGGCCTACAATGATGCACCTAATATTTTGCATATTTCACCAACTTCAAGTAGTCATCAGTCTGGAATTGTGTTTTTCAGATGTATCAGTAACACCATATTTCTCTGTTCATTACTTTGCTATCTACACTATGTGAGTAAAACTCAACCTAATGAAGTATTAAAGTTTGTGGTTGTTCTATCATGAACTGTGCTCTCTAAGGAAGTACTGGGATTAGAGAATATACATAGTTTTGGATGTTTGTAGGAGAGTCCACATCACCCAAGCTACACTAGATTTTCTTCATGGAGAGTATGAAGTTGAACTTGGTCATGGGGCAGACAGGAACATCTACTTGCGGGAACACAATATTAAAACATACTTTATTATACCTCCTGCTCAGCGGAAAAAGGTAAGTGGAAGTTTATTCTTCCCAGTATCTATTCTAATGTGAAACTGTATTATTATTTGCTGCTTCTGATGATCAGTATTTAGCTTTGTACCACTAATGTACATGAGCTAAAGTTAAAAGGTCTTACTGAAGTGGTACTTCATTTCAAAGAAATAAATATTTTGAAACAAAAAAGAGGGTATAAAAAACTGTTTTTGAAGAAACATTTGTATTATTTTTTTATTTGATATATGCATAAAACAAACATTAGAAACAAAGTATAGTTAAGCTAAATATACAGAAAATAATTGTTTCTACTCCATTTTTCCTATGAGTTATATAAGTGGCTTTGCACAACAATTCACTCCTATAGCTTTGCACAACAATTCACTCCTATAGCTTAGTAAAGAAAAGTGAAAAATAAAAACAAAATCTATTCTTAGGGAGAAAAAACATAGAAGTTTCAAAGTTTTAGTCATTTTGTTGGATATACAAGACTGTTTTGTTTAAGAGTTATTATTTGATTTATTTAGTATTTAATATTTCATGATTATTTAGTTTTCATAACAAGTGTTAACAGTTGATTATCTTAAAAGTGATGGTTGTGACAAGTTATATAACTTGGTATTAGTCATACATTGTGTATGCAATTTGATTGTTGTACTAGCTTCAGTAATATTGTTGACTTCATCTTACTCAAAGCTTCCAAATTTTTCTAGTTATGTGTAATATTGTTGCTACTAGAGGGCTAGATAGTTCTAGATTTTTCTGTTGTGTGTTATTACTATGTGCAGATACAGCAAGTTAAGGAAGATAGAAAAAAGTTAGTTAATGAAAAGAAAACGTGATTTTAGCTGGTGGGTGAATGATTAGTCTTAACAGGTGATTTCTATACTGTGTTTCACAGTTGTAACAACAGAGATAGGAAAAATTATTTGTCTTGTCAATTGGGTTCTAAAATAATTGAACCCGTATGTGTGGACTTTAACAAAAAGGAGACAATTATTTAAAGTTATGGATACAACTGTGGTAACCCATGGGGGTAATGTAAATGAATTTATTGCAGATTGTGTAGTAAGAAACAGAGTAGAGAAAAATAATTCATCTTGTTAATTGGATTCTAAAGTAATCGAATCATTCTGTGTGACTTTTGACAAGAAAAGAGATTTATTTAAAGTTTTAGATACAACTGTGATATCCTATCATGTAAAGAATTTTTGTACATACGTTTGACTTGTTTTGAATGCATATATTATCTTGAAATAAGTGGATTGTGTGCAGTCCATCTATTGTTTGAATTTATAACCAACAAGTCACAGACACCTACTGTAAAAGAATCCAAGCCCACATATATAAAACCCTAACACATTTTTATACCTAAAATCTGTGTCTAAGTACCATGTAATTTTTCAATTTTAGCAACTTAATATTTTATGCAAGGTATTATATTATCGAAAAATAAAAAAATATTTAATATTTTTAATCATAAATTACATTTTTAAAGCTTCAAATTAATATATAAATAGCAGTACTACTCTAGTATTTTTCTGGGTAAATAATCAGTGGTGTAGGAAGGAGTTGCAAAGTGGGGTTGCTTGGCTAGACATGCAGATTTTACAATGAGAGATTGAAAGTATAAGGCACTTCCAAAAGCAGCTCCCATGCTGCCAAAGGCAGCCCAATCTAGAGGGTCTGGGGGCATGCCTCCCAGAAAGTTAATATAATAATATAACTTACAGTTGCTATATAAGTCAAATATGTAAAAGTGGGGGTGCTACAGCAACCCTGGTTCTGAGGACTCTGATAATGAGCAATGATTTGTAAGGATAAAAGCCTGAAATCTGCACTTTTATGATGAAACACACATATTGCAAATGCAGATACTGATCACTTCCATTTATGTAATTATTTGTTTATCCTGTATTTTGATCGTGTATCATAAAATATATATGTAATAGAACTTCTGACAAAAATATTGGTACTGAAAATTACTCTCTAGTCCATTTTATTACTCTAAAAAGCCTCCACTGTTAAAATATGTTCAGAGCTTTTAAACTAAGGAAACAAAATTCAAGTTTGTAAAATAACAAAATATAAAATATTGTGATAAAGAAATCTGGTATAAAAGAGATACATACTGTATGTTGTTATTTAAGATAAACTTCACCAAATGGTCAAAACAAAAAATCTTAGTTTACCCAAATTTAAAGCTAAAAATACAATGAATATAAAAATATATTTTTTGCCCTTTAACCTTTTCCAGTGGCAATGCTAGGCATAAAAAGACTAGCAATTGCTTAGGGCTCCAAGCAGCTTAAGGGAGCCCCTGATTCAAGGTTTTTTTTCATCAGAACTTTGGCTTTTGCCTGTTTTAATAGTGTACTCGTTTGAAATGAAAAGGCATTTTCAAAGATAGTGATACCAAAATGCATCACTCCGTAATGGATGGACATTTAAAAATTGCAAAACACTTCTCAGTCATGCAAATGGATAGTGTTCAAGTGCTGATTGGTTGCTAAGTACAGTGTGCATGATTTGAGAAAGATGCCAGTGCAGTGATGTTAGTGTATGAGTAGAAATGACTATCTTACTAGTGTATTAGTATGTGTTGTATTTGTATAGTTTTGGTTTGTGGAAATATTGCAATTAGTATTTATTTAGGGAGTGAGTAAGGGGTCCAAAAACATTCCTGATTAGTTCCTCTAATGAGCTAGCATTGTCCCTGACTTCATTTAGACCTGTGTTGTCATTTTTATTTTTAATCAATTATAATACCAACATTTGGTATGCATTTAAGGCAGTCCTTGTTGCATGTTGAATATGATCTGATTTATGTGATGTTATTAAAATGCTTTGCTATCTTAATAGTTATTTTTCCAATTTTATATGTATTTATAAAGATTAGAAAAAATGACCTTTTTATTCCAGATATTTATAAAAGAACTTTTTTTATTTTAACCAACATTTTGCCTTTGCAGCTTCATCAAAGGTGAAAAGTTGGCTAAAGTGAAAAAGTATAAATGAGTATAAAGGTTGCTTTTTCTAAACTTTTTATCAAAATGTGTAAATCCCTCCAGTATGCACTCAGACAACAAAATATTTATAAAGTAATATCACATGGCCAGGTGGTTAGGGCACTCGACTCGCAATCTGAGAGTCGCGGGTTCAAATCCCTGTCCCACCAAACATGCTCGCCCTTTCAGCTGTGGGGGCATTATAATGTGATGGTCAATCCCACTATTTGTTGGTAAAAGAATAGCCCAAGAGTTGGCGGTGGGTGGTGATGACTAGCTGCCTTCCATCTAGTCTTACATTGCTAAATTAGGGACGGCTAGTGCAGATAGCCCTGTGTAGCTTTG
>NW_013666245.1:134648-138500 GCF_000517525.1 Limulus polyphemus
TTGCTAAATTAGGGACGGCTAGTGCAGATAGCCCTCGTGTAGCTTTGCGCGAAATTCAAAAAACAAACAAACAAGTAATATCAATTTCTATCCTATAAAACAAAAAGATCAAAATAGCATTGACACCTATCTCATTAAGTCACATTCACTGTCCTCATCTTATAAGTTGTATTTTGATCTTTTGCTTGTTTTGTGTTTGCATTGTACTTTATTTCAGCTTGTCTGTTGAAATTAAGTAAAACATAATCACATATGTTGATTACTAAAATCATATTTAAGTTTGCATGTTTGTTTAGTTACATTAGATTTGTTGTAGCTCTATTGTTTTTCAAATTTTTCTCTTAGCTAGTTTTCTTTGAATAATTTTAACAAATCTTTTGTTTTGTGGAATTATGTAGCATAATGTTGTTAAGTTGCTTGCAGACCTAGGTTTCTCTCTCTGTCAGTCTTGTTGTGTTGTGACGTAATTGTGCTAAACTCTCTCTGACCATCAGCCTCTGCTGTTCAACACACTTCAGGTGTGCCACTTAGCAAGCTCATCCCGTAGAAAGCTGTCCTTCAGAAATGTATCAAATGTGGTAGTTCAGCTTCTCCACTCCATCAAGTACAGCATGGATGTTCCTTTCTCCAATATAACTGCTATGCCATCAACTACTGATAAACAAAGTTCAAAGAAGGTGAGAGTTAGCAATTAAATGCACAGTGAAAAATATTTTCATTTGTAAAAGTTCTTTGAAAATTTGTATAAGATCCTGTAGTTGTCAGAGTATTAAATGTACTGATTTACTTCACTTACTATGAACTTATTTGTTGCAGTATGACCAAAAGTGAAAGTACTTTTTTATGTTAATATTACTTATTTAAAAATATGTATTAGCTCTATATAACTGTAAAAAAATAAAAAATTAATAGCATTAAGCATTTTATTTATTTTGACACTCATTTTAAATGAATAGATATGAGTTTTTATTTGTAATATTTCACTTTCTGGTTTAACACCTTTTCAGGACCAATTTAAACCAAAGTTTTATCCTAGATATTGTTAAAATTTTAGTATAAAGTTACCCTATTTTTGGGTGCTTGCGTCCTATACACTGAAGGTATGATTAATATATATGTATATATACGATATACACAAGCCATGTGTAACTATATTTAAATAGGCATGCATAGTTTAGTTCAATTGAATGTGTTATTTATAACAATAATAGTTTTGTTTTCTTTTAAAAACATAACTATTTATAACGCTCCCTAAATAATAAAAAAATAAATTACAGTGAAAGCAATGAAGATTTTGTAGGATTTGAACCAAACTAAATAACAGTAAACCTTTTTTTGATTTACGGTATTTTCTTATTTTGATGTTTTCAGCTCTTTTGTGTTTAGAACAATATATACTAATTTTTAAAGTATCAAATTGAATTTTTGTTCAATAAAAATCTTTCAAATGTGACTGTAGCTTTTTTTTTCCCCAAAAACTTTGTCTTCAAAATAAGGGTGCGTCTTATATTCCGAAAAATATAGTATTTAGGTATGTAGAGGAGCTGATGTTTAATTAATTTTTATCTTTAGTTTTTGTAATTCATTAAATCTCTTTGAATCACTACTAGTTGGGTTCTAGTCTATGGATTCTCTGTGTTAACTTAGTTAAATAGAATTTTTTTTGTCAGTTGCTATTCAGATGGATCTTTTAATTAATTTTAAATAAAATTATGATTGAAAAAAGGAATTGATAAACTACTGAATAAAGTAAGCATTTGGAAATATATTTCATTCAAAATGAACATAAATACTTTTAATACTTCAGTATAGTAGTGTGTGGGAAAGATTAAAAGTTTGTTAGTATTCAACAATAACTAATTGTGTCAAACCCTGATGATAAATTCTGAGTGCATATGAATACTCATTTTTCTTTTTTAAGTCAGAGTATTTAGGGAATTAAGCAACTTCTTTATGCTCCATTTCTGATTATTTTAGTGAAATTTTTATCTTAAAATATATTTTGACTTAATTATAGTATTTTGCCACTTGTGTATAAAGTTAAAATCATAAATAATATTCAACGTTAAACTGGTACACAATTAAAAACATTTTATTTAGACCTATCTATGGTCTTCAAAAAGTTGACGACTCTACATGTAATTCACTCCTGAGGATGATGTTGTAAAGTCGAAACACGTGGAGTTGTCAACTCTTTGAAGGCCATAGATAGGCCTAAGTAAAATGTTTTTAATTGTGTACCAGTTTAACGTTGAATATTATTTATGATTTTATATTTTGACTGTTGTAGGCAAAAATGACTGATAAAATCAGGAAACCATTCAAAAAAAGGTAAGTTTGCTGAACTATTACTGTATTTTTCCTAAATTTAGAATAAATTAAGTGCTTGAAAATTAGGTATACAAGAGAAGCAAAAGTTTCTGACCATTCAGGGTTGTTTTTCAAGCCCCAAAATCTTTTTTGAGGCTTGAAAGATTTTAAAACCTAATTTCCTGATTGGAAATATGTACATACATTAAGGTTAAAAAAAAGAGCAAATACTTTATCTAGAAAATAATACTTTATTCTTTAGCATCATTCTTATAAATAAAAATATTTCAAAATCTAATCAAAATCCCTGTTTTTGTAGAGAATTTTACAATACCAGAGTGTGAGATGAAAAAGCACTTTAGGATAACATATGTATTTGTAAACTTTCTTTAAAAACATACATAAGGTCAAAATAAATTCCATTAAAAAATGGTAAATAATACATCCATAATCATATGGATTTTGATGGCCACCATTTTTGCTAAAATGTAATGCAGCACAAAAGTCTAGCTTGGTAATTGCACAAGTAATTGATATATAGTAAAATACAACTGTGAAATATATATAAATATTACTAAATAACAAGGTTTTTAAGAAAACAGAGAATTGTATGTCTCCCAGTGAAACCTGTAAACACCTTATTTTTATTATTTTTGCTCAAAATAGGCCAAAAAACCTAAAAACATTATAAATTGAAAGTAAACCTATGTTTTCAACCAAAAATATTGCAGCAAAGTTTTCAATTCTGTAGTCATGATATTACTATAATTATTACAAATCCATGGAAATATCATGACTTTGCAGCATTTTTGATGTGGAGGAATATCTGTTCTATTTTATTCTTTTATATAATTTTTTTTCCCATGTTTTATTTTTACATTGTATTGTTATTATCAATAATTTTCACTTTGACTCTGTATAACAAACTATTTTTGACTCACTTTGAATATTATTTTTAATCATAAATTTAAAGCCCATGTTTTTAATACATGCAGACACAGCAATAAGGAAGGATGCCCATTTGAATCATTCTCAATTTAAATGTTATTTTGCTAATGATGTTTTCATCAAATTATTACATTTGTGACTAGAGTTTCTATCACTTGAACATTTGTTTTAATGTTCTTAACTATAAATTATATGATACTAGCAAGTGCCCGTCAAAACAATTCAATGGTAATTTTTCCAAAAAATAATGATGAATAACTATAAAATGTGCGGTCAACCCAATCTCTAGGATCAGAGCATGTATACAGTATGATTGTCTAATGGGCCATTTACAACCATCTTTTGTCATTCCACGTGTTATATCAATAACAAAAATAACATTGTTTTTGTTTTTAAGCAAAGGAGACTGAATATAATGCATTGTTGGCAAAAATCTTTGGCCATTCAACACAAAAAGTCTGATGGATCAATGTTGATAGACAATTCAACATATACAAAGTCTGAGGATCAATGTTGATACCGATATGAAATTTTAGGAATTGCAAAAAATTAATAATTTTCCTATAATGTTCTTTTCAAAATAAACATTTTGAT
>NW_013666245.1:139254-153466 GCF_000517525.1 Limulus polyphemus
ATAGACAATTCAACACATACAAAGTCTGATGGATCAATGTTGATAGACCATTCAACACATACAAAGTCGGATTGATAAATGTTGTTAGATCATTCAACACATACAAAGTCTGATGGATCAATGTTGATAGACAATTCAACACATACAAAGTCTGATGGATCAATGTTGATACCGATATGAAATTTTAGGAATTGCAAAAAATTAATAATTTTCCTATAATGTTCTTTTCAAAATAAACATTTTGATATATCTAAACGTTTTTGTACAGTTAACTGTTCAGAAGATACAGAGTGTGACAAACATTTGGCTGTTATGTATACAGATCTTCAATCATCATTTTAAGGTTTAGAAGAGCAGCTAATACCTGAATTAAAAATACTCTTTCTTATAGCTTGCTTTGTATTTTACATCTTATTAAATTATTCACCTTTAGGCATTCTTCAGTTTATCATCAGCCAACAAATCGGGTTAACAAGTACTTGGCCCAAGCCATTGAGGCTAGAAGTATAGATATGGAGAAAGCTACTCATGTCAATATTGTAACACTTGGTTTCAAATCAAAGCAGAAAGAAAAACAGGTTAGCATCATAACACTTTAAAGTGTACTATTACTATAGATATAAGATATTATAAAGATAAAATAATTACTTTTGCTGCTGAACATTAAATAATGTAGCATTATAACACTTTCAATTATGATATTACTATAGAAATAAGGTATTATGAAATAATTACTTTTGCTGCTGAACATTAAATAATGTAACATTATAACACTTTCAATTATAATATTACTATAGGAATAAGGTATTATGAAATTACTTTTGCTGCTGAACATTAAATAATGTAGCATTATAACACTTTCAGTTATAATATTACTATAGAAATAAGGTATTATGAAATAATTACTTTTGCTGCTGAACATTTAGCAATTTGTTATACAGTACTAAAAAGATTATTCAACTTATTACTCTGTTCACCATAAATGATCTCACAAGGATCCATTGTAGTTAAGATCTGAAGAGTGAAAAATACAGAATTTTTTAATAGGAACACTTCTTTGAACCAGAGCTCTTAGTGAAGATGTAACCTAGGTAAACATTTCTCAACATTTGTGAAAAAAAAACAGGTTTAGATACATATATAAATATGTAGAATTGCTATTTCATGTGAATTTAGATAATTTCTGTTGTTAATCCACATACATTTCCTGTTTTATTACTTTTCATATTTAATGAAGCCCTGAACTTCATTTTACTTTTACACAATGTATCATTTATTTACAAGTGTATGTGTTTGTTTTGCTTCTCCAGTATCAAGAAGAAAAAGACCATGGGTTCACCACTAGCATGGCTTGTACCCTAGTAATTTTGTTGTGTGTGGGTTGTTTACAGGCTATTATATTGCCTAGGTAAGGTATTTTTTAATTACAGAAGTTTTTGGTTTAGGTGCAACTTTATGTACTTGTTTTCAAAGTTGTAGAGCAATATTTTGCTGGAAAAAATCTGCTTTTATTGAATTCGTTAAACATCTAAATCCATAGCAATTTTTAAATAACTTGTTATTTTTTTCTAATGTTTGCTACTTTGTGCTTAAGAAGAGTATTTACATTCTGCTTAAAAACATGTGATTCAATGTGTAGGATCAAATGTAGAACTTAGCAAGAGGGCATGCAAAGATAATTAATGTTCTTTTTCAAGCAAAATAATTCTCAAGATTGTAAGAAAGTTCCCTTTTTTATCATATATGAATACAACAATGATGAACAGATAGGTACATAATATCAATGATAAAAAAGAAGAAAGAAGAGTTTCAAAAACAACTTAGATGTATATTTAAAAATATAGACAAAACAACATTTACATTACACAATAAAATAAAAAAAAATTAAAATTGAATATACATGTTTCAGTAATTTCCGCTACTGTCATCAGAAGTAAAATCTACAGAACAAATTTTAAATGCTGTGGTTGAGTTAAAAAATGAATTAAATTATATAAAAGTAACTGCTAATGATAGAGTTTATACTGTTGATATAATTGAATGTTTAATGTAAAGAAAATACCATTTAAATTTCATTAAACAATGCACTAGGTTAAACAGTGTTTATGATAAGCAAAGAAATAGTATGTAACAGTTGTAGTTTGAGTGCAGTCTGTAGTGGCTGTAGAAACTGAAAATTTTAACTAGGTTTTTTTAACAACAACATAAATACATGCAGTCATAGGCCTAGGTGTTTCTTACTATGTTATACTTATACAATTATTTCTTCATCACCGATGTCCAGCTTTTTTGTAGTCTAATAATTTTTTGTCATTTTTCAGACAGCTTAACGTTTGATCATCATCCTCTAATCTCTAACAGTTTAAATGAATTAGATATTCAGATCAGATCGGGACTTAAGATGGGCATTAACAAGAACACATTGTTCTTAAATACTGAGCATGTTTTCTGAGAAGTTGTTGAAGTATGGATAAAGGATGAAATATCAGGAAGAAAGACACCAATAATAACTTTTTTCTTATTGGAACATTGTTTATTTTTTTATTCAGTTCAAAAACAACAAGGATGTTCTATGTGTTTATCCTGAAACTTTCCAGCAAATCTCATAGTACTTAAGTTTATACCTATACCATGTAAGGAAAGGTTGTCAGTTTGGCTTAATTATGGGATAATTGTACTAATTTAAAAATGTGAAGTAGTCTTAGAACAAACTCAACTTACTTAAGACTCATTAATATGGTTTTATATTCCATTGGGGTTGTATATGCTATTCTGTTTAAGGATATGTCTTGTAACTCAATAAAACACTGCAAAATGTAAGCAAATGGTAAAAATATGAGTTTTGAGTTTTACTTATTTACAGGTAAATGTTAAAAGATCTTAAAAAATAACTAGTACTTGTAATTGAATATTTAGTCTCTCCCCCTTCCCTGTGGCTTAGTGCATAGTAAGTTGATAGTTTGTATAACACTAGAAATTTGGATTTCACACTCTTTAGTGAGCACAACATAGATATTCCATTGTACAGCTTTGTAATTAAACAAAAAACAAAGTAATCTATTAATTGTTATTATCTTTATTTAATCTTTTCTTGGTTTGCTCAAGATAACTTGGGTTCCCTAACTGTTTGAAAAATGTTTTCCCTGAGTTAATTTAGTTAAACCATTTCTTATTTTAAATTATATGCCTGAATTTATTCGCATGTTATCATGTATTAAAATAGGCTATCAAAAAGTGAAATAAAAACCTGCCTTTTTTTTTTTAGCTAATTTCCAAAAAAACCTGACACAGAGGGGGTTAATGCAAACATTTTAAGAATCTGGATAAGAAATGTGTTCATTGAGAAACACTTTGAATTTGAAGTTATTTATTCATTTGAGCTAGAAACATGCAGATACTGTTGGAAAAGTGAATGTTCTTCATACTGTTGACATTTTGTTATCTGCATCGAGAAGCATCTTGATTTTAAATGAAGCCACACATTTCAGCTTGCAAATACTGTTGCAATTTTCTCAGTTCTACTGACATATTGTTATCTAGTAGACACATTACAGGAATCTCAATTATAATTAATTCCTCAAATTGTCATAATGAATAATTTTAACAATTACTTAAGCTGTGTTAATATAGCAATAAGTTAAGTAGTTTATAAAACTACAATATTAAACTAGCTGCTTAAACACTTCCAATAAATTTATGTAATGTATATTAAAATTGAGCCAAAATGTTAAATCACTTCATAGACTTATTGTATAATTATATTAGTCAGTTATGAAAATAATTGTGCTTCAGATTAATCAGATTTTTAACATTTTTTTAGGACACTTCTTTTGGTGATTCTGTTTGCAATTGCTTTTCTCTGGATATCAGCTCTTTTTGTTTTATTACTGGCTGCTCGAACAAAGGTAGGTTATGTAAACATTTTTTAACTTCCTTAAAGTATACTATGCTACAAGTTGTTTTTTAAAGGTTTACATTTTCATTTAATAATGATGTATCCATTGTAGAACATCAGTTCCTAATCCATAGTTTTTTAGTAAGATATCAGTTCTCACTGTACTTTTGGAGCTAAAATAAATGATAGATGAAAGTTCTCCTTGCTATGTTTTCGGGCTTAAAGAAAGGTATTAACTTCTTTCTGTGTTTATGGGATTAAAGAAAGATGTAAGTTCTTCTTGCCATGTTTCTTAATTTAATAAAATATATCACTTTTCTCCATGTTTTTTAATTTAATAAAAGATATCACTTTTCCCCATGTTTCTTAATTAAAGGAGAAAATTTTGTTTTTTTGAAAGTAAACTTTTTTTCAATGAAAACAAAAACATTGGTTCTTGCAATATTGTAGAGGAGTATAATGTTTTTAGTTTTGTTTCTTATACTGCTATAAATTTTATTACAATATTTTATGGTTTTGAATAGCTTGCTATGTGTAACTAATAGGAACTAAATGTAGAAATGAGCCAGTTGGAGAATGCAGACATAATCCTATCTTGCATGATATTGATATTTGGAATTCATAGTAACGATTGTGTTATTTACCATTACTAGTATTATACAGTCATGAATTTCACCTGTGATTCTCATTCATTTAGAATTTATTTTTGTGGTTCTTATCTGATGCTTAACCTTTCCTCAGGTTTGATTTAATTTCATCTTTTTTGTGAGAAAAGTTATTAAAAAACATATAAATTGCTTCTGTGCTAAACAAAATGTTCCAGTGCCAAATTAACTCATTTCTTGTTATCTCTTATCTTTCCAACTAAAATTGCTTTAATTTCTGTGTATATCTTTCAAGGAAACCTTTCTTTAGGCACAGCATAAACCATTATATGATTCTTGGAGATCACAAAACCTCTCTCCACAAGCTGATCACATTTCACTTGTATCAGTTACACATTATTTACTTAGGAAATTCAGTTTTTCCCTTGATGTAACCTTAATATAATCTAAACTTAAACAAGCCCCCCCAGTGGCACAGAGGTATGTCTGTGGACTTACAGCGCTAAAAACCGGGTTTTGATACCCGTGGCGGGCAGAGCACAGATAGCCCTTGTGTAGCTTTGTGCATAATTAAAAACAAACCAACTTAAACAAACTAAGAAATTACTGGTTAGAGCTCAACTTGTCCACCTATTGCAGTATGATTACACTTTTTAAAGTCTACAGTCCAACACTATCTATGAAGAGAACCCATTCAAAAATTGCATTATTTGGAGGTAGGTACAGTAGGTTAATTATGTGTACTTTGGTAGTTGTCTTTTGTTTTTTACTTTTTTCCATAAAGATAACTTTCAAAGTACATGAAATGAAATGAGATAATAAAACTTTTATTTCGTACTTGCAGTGTATTTCCTGGGATATTAACCGAGCATTTCTTTTCCGACTTGTTATAACCATTTTTACTGTAGTTTTGGTGTATTCTGTTGCTCAAGTCAATGTGGTAAGTTTATCTTTTTGAATGAAAAGTATTTAAAATTTTGTTGAGTTTATTGATACAAAGTTACTTTTTGAGGAGCATCTATTCATTCAATACAGTTTTCCAGTTTCACAGAAATAACTATGTTAATAAAAATTAATGTAGTGTGTCTTACTTTGAAACTCTAGACACACAAGTAGGTAGAACTATCTGATAGATGGTTTTCTATTGCATAGATATTTTCATAGTAGGTGTACCATACGTACTCTGTAACTTATACTCTATTTTGTTGTCTTTCTTGCATGTATGACAGTATTTGTATTGGCTTAGTTGTTTGACATTATGAATATGTATGTATTAAAACATTTCTAAAATTCAGTTTTGTATGATAAACTTTTTTTACACTTCAAAAAGAAATAATTTTGTAACAGAGAAAAATTAAAGCTTTTTTCCTGGTATACATGCACGATTTTATCAACTGGTTGCAGTATATATCTTTTTTACAAGTGATTGCTCAGTTTCAAACTGATGTTGGGATGATCCCTGTGATGAGCTGAAGTTGGCTATTTAAACAAATTTATTAAGTAACTTTAAATTGAAAAAAAGTAATGAATGACTGAAAAATTTACTGATGCAAGTTTTTTTATATACATATGTATGTAATAAAACAAAAAATTTGTACTATTTTATTTTATTGGTATTCTAACTTTTTTGTTACTCTTCAGAATTAATTCATTAAAAAAGCCCAAAGATATCCTTGTATAAAAAACAAAATAGAGACATATCTATCAAAGACAAAAAAATTACATTGAACCACAGTGTGAATGATTTCAGTTCTATGTTTTTACCATTCTTCCAACAACTGTTAGACAGTTTGTCTAGGTATGAAGAACTCCACGGGGAAACATTATAACCTTTGTCACTTTTGTTCTCAAATCTCTATGAAACACTCATCACCACTGGCTGATTATAAAACATCAAGATGTGAAAAAGTCAAAATATGTAACCAGATTAATAATTGTAAATGAAGACGTTGCTTTATTTGTTCACTTGTGTGTGTTTTACTTTCCTTTGCTGTCTGAATTAAAATTTATTCTCTACAGTACATTTCTGAGCGTGTGTTTTATGGATACTTTTAAATTTATCTATTAGATATCAGTCGTCCTGAATACCACGCATATATCTTATCTATAAATTAACATTTGCATATAATTTATGAATTTTAAGTATCACATGTATTATTGTATTGTATACATTTTGTTTTGTGAAAGCTTTGAAGATAACTATTATATTAATATAATCTAGAACACTTGTATAATTATAGTTTTCCTGTTTCAACAAACCCGTGTGTGTTTTATCAACAACAAATGTGACCCAAGCACCTTTGACATCTGACCATCGATCATGTCCACTACCACAGTATATATACATCAGCTGTTGTTTAACATTCTTTCCTGTTGTTGTTTTTCTCCAACTTCCCATCCTCCTCAAGGGAGCACTGTTGCTGCCAATGGCTACAATTTTTCTTCTAGTGATAGAAGTGACTCATACATCATTATTTGATTGTTATGATTTACAAACAGGGTAAGCAATTCAAGAAATACTTGTTAGATTTAAAAATTTTAAAAATAAAAAATACTTTGTTTTCATTGTCAAAATTTTTAGAGTAAAGAGTTTTAGTTTTGTAAGCTGAAATGCACCATAAGTAATGAGAAAAGACTGCTTACGACAGCAAGAAATATTGTAAACCCATGAATAACTCTTATAAATGTAAAACAAGTTTCTTATTAGATTTTTTATCTTTATTTTGTTGAAAGCTTAAATCTGAAGATGTTTGGTGTATCATTGAAAGAAGCATTTAATTTCTTCATTACTTGAAAATTTATAACACGTCGACCTTCTTTGTTAGTCAGTTTAACTTGTAACAAGATTATTCTCCTAACAAATTTAATTTATGAACATATATATATTGTAATAAAAATCTATAACAACATAAATATTAAGCAAACAAATGATTTTGATCATATTCAAAAACCAAAAGTACAGTAAGATCTGTTTTGTATATTAGATTAAGTATGTACAATAAGCTTAATCAATTTATCTAATGTGAAGAAGTAAAACCTACTAAGTGAAAAATCACAGTTATGCTGACATTTAATATAAGTTTATAAAAATTAAAAAAAATGAAATAAATTTTAGATCAGATGTTCCTCTCCACATCATTGGAATAGTAGCCATTGTCCATTTCTTGCTTGCAGTGCTGATACAGGGGCGTCAAGTGGAATGGACAGCTAGGTTAGACTTTCTTTGGAACACCCAGGTGAGAAAACTAAATAATATAAGAATTAGAAATAAATGTATGACTAATTAATATTGAGAAACTTTTATAATATTTAAAAAAGAAATGTTGCAGAGGGCTTATGTATTGTTAGAACTCTTAATAGCATATTCTTTGTGTCCTTCCTATTTTTCTAAAATTATAAAAACTGACAACCCATGTGGATCTTTATTATGAGCATGTATACCTGACTAGCATTTTTAACAGTTGTGTTTTTTAACTTGTATTTCATGTTATTATAGAGATACGTACATCATTGTATATTTTTATTTTATATAAAAGATGGGAAAGACGATAAAAGAGTAGACTGTAACATGCAAAAACATGAATTTATGATATGGTGCACCAAATGAATCAAAATTAAACAACAGAATATGAAATCTAATAAAAATTATGGTTTTAAACTCTGAAAGCTGGAAAAGAATTAGAGACCAATAGGTGCAATGCACGTGATAAAAAATAATGTAAACTGATGATCCAAATCCCTCTTAATTTCTCTATTTTTGGATTTCAGATCAAAGGAGTGCAAAAATAGCAGTTCAAATCTATATTTTGTTTTCCACAAATTATTACCAGGAGCCCTTTCATTCAATACCAGAACTTGTCAGATGGGCTGAACAATAGATTGAATAGAGGCTAGCATATCTGAAATACTATTTTTATATATATGATATGAGACTTTAAAATTTATAGTTTAAATTCTGAAAGATGGTGAAGCATTGGAAACTAATACTCAAATGCCTAAAATTTGTGATAAAAATCACGTAAACTGCAGATGGTTCTTTCACAGTCCTCTTAGTTTGTCCATTTCAGATTTCAAGTCATAGGTATATAAAAATAGCATTTCAGATCCATCTTTTGTTTTTCACAAGTCACTGCTCATGATCAGTAATGTAACTGATGTAACCCTTAACTCGATGGTGACTGAAGCAGGACGAAAAGTTGTTACTTGTTTTGTGTTGTAAATAAAAGTTTTTAATACCCATATCGGCCGTCTTTACTATATATTTATTTCAAGTGGGTTCCTCGATATTCTTAACACTAATTTGTTATGAGGACTCATCATCTGGGCTGGATGACAGAGACAAAAGCTTATGTGAAATGCTATATATATATATATGCAGTCAATACAAGACTTTAAAAGTTGTAGTTTAAATCAATGGTGTAGACTGTACAGCTACATTTTGTAGTACTTGGGCCCTGCCAAAATCTGTTAGACGTGTGATGTCATATCAGGCTATTACTACTTATATTAATTAGTTTTAAGTTGAATAACCAAATATTACTGAGTTTGTTTGTTTTTAGAGAAAATCACATTGGGAATCAAACCCAGGATTTTAGGGTTGTAAGTCCGTATACTTACTGCTGTTCTACTGGGTGACTATATTACCAAGAGAAAAGCATGCAACTTAACTTTTTATAAATGAAGCATTAAGGGGAAAAACAACAACTTTAACATATATAAGAACCACTAACATTTAAACAAGTTTTAAAAACTGTATCTTATTAATTTACAATATTTATAAGTGCACTACAGTATTAACAGCATTGAGTTTTATAATGCTTTGCACATCTCCTGTCATGCCAACATGAAAAACTAAAAAGAAAGCTATCTTCATTGTATATTAAGTAAATAATAAGCCTTTTAAAAACGTGTATGTTGTAACACAGAGTATAATTGTAAAATGTATTTTATTAAGTGTTTTAATAGTATACTTGTGTGTCTTAATAACCAAATGATATATGAAAAAACTATTTCCCCATTTTAATGCTCTGACACCTGCTCTTGAGTTGAAGTGGTCACATGATGCCTGTCACCAGCTTATAAGGGTGAGTGACAGCGTGTGTGTGCTGGATAGTCTGAAAGAGCTCTACCAGTGGAAATGGGGGAGGATTACAAACAATCTTAGTGCTCTCTGACACTCTTGAGAGTTTGGTTGTAAATAAATAAATAACCTATATAAATTTGTATATACACATTTTTAAGAGTTTGAAGTGTCAGGACTCAGCTCCAACTTCAATTGCAGGAGCAGAATTTCGGTGTGCTCCAACACTACCACAACCCTGGTTTAAATGCCAAAAGGTGGTAAAGAATTGGAAATCAATAGACCTAGCATTTGTGATATAAATCATGTAAACTGCAGATGTTTTTTCTACAATTTTCTTAGTTTGTGCATTTTGGGTTTCAAATCAGAGAGGTTTAAAAATAACACATTTGCACTTTACATGACTTTTATCACAAATGATGTATGGTACTTGTGAATATCATTCTTGTTTGTAGTCTCACACTTGTATTCAACTCTTTTTATCCAAATTAATTCTTTATGACCTTTAAAAGTTTGTACAAGCTCAATTTTATTTTTTCTCGTGCTTGAACATTCTGTACTGTAAGTTATTGATTCAGTTCTTTTGATCTTTGAGTTTAGAACTTTAATCAGATCTAATAGAAATGGATGTAAGAAGTTGAATTATTGAATATTTTGAAGGAATGAGCCTCTGAGCCCATTTGATTGAGGGAACAAAATATGTGTTCCAAGAAATTTTGTGTTTAGTAAAATATTTCTGATACCAAGCCAGTTGATATAACAATAAAGGATATAAAGCAGTTATCATGTAAATAAAAAAAAACTTTATGATACTACCAGTATTTAAGAGTTTTCAGTTTCTAAGGTTATTCTAGATGTTTTTAGCTTTGGTCAGCAATAATTGTATTTGACTGTTTTGATCACCTTTAAATCTTCTACAATGTTTTAACATGTATACCTTCTACCAATCAGTTGACCATCCAATGAATTGGTACCCCAACACTTCCATTTCCTTTTTCCTACCCAAATTCCAACAAAGTCATGATAAATAAGTACTCTTGTAACAACCAAACTAAAAATTCAACTCACTAGGTATTGCCAGTAAGACTTTTTAACTACTCAGTCTATACTAGATGTCAAAATATACATCAACATATAAGATCCATATAGAAATCACATATATAAATAGATAATAACCGTGCTCAGTTTTGTTTCATGTCATTGAATGGATTGGTTGGTTGGTTGGTTTTTGTTAAGCACAAAACTACACATTGGGCTATCTGTGGGGCATTAGAAGTATTAGTGGCATTTACAAAACCCATTTCAGTAACTGACTTTGTTTGGCTTGAGGTCAAACGTTTTTATGATAACAAGAAGTAGTGTGTTAACTGGTATTTGGATTAGTTAAGAAGTTCTTTATCAGCAGTAACTAGTGCTTTAATTTAGTCAGGAAGATCACTTATTTAGCATCACCTTTTTGAATAAAATCTTATAATGTGCAGGTGTTGGCATTCTGTAATATTTCAATTGCTGGTTATGATTATTTTTTATTTGTTGTCAAGTTTTATTGAGTCTGCCAAATCTTGCACGGTTTTGATGATTTCTCATGGGTGGGAGAAACTCCGTTCACAAGGGAAGTCATTCTTTCAACTAGAGCTAACTATTCTCTACAATTTGTGTAGCATTCTTTGAGTTTTTTAAGTAGGTTTTATAATAATATCAAGTGTTATTGATTTCAATTTTTATTTTGTTAATTTCAGGCTTATGAAGAGAAGTGTGAAATGCATAAACTACAGAACAGCAATAGTCGTATTTTATTCAACCTGCTTCCAACTCATGTTGCTACTCACTTCTTGGACAATCAGTTTAGAAACAATATGGTAATTCATTGAATCATCAAAAGAAAAAGAAACTATTGTCATGAAAAACAATAGATTCATCTTTGATCGATGCTCGAAAGTCACTGTTATTCTTTCAAGGCTTGTGCAGAAGTTAAAACATTTACTTATGAGTGTGTAATGGACGTGTGATATTTAAATTCTGTTTGTTTAATTGAAACTTTTCACTTTTCATTTATGTAATATGCTAATTTAAAGTTTAAAAGTTCAGTATAATTTTACATATATAATAATTATGTTGCTGTATATTGGTTCATATTACTAAAAAAGATCTATATGTTTGGATGCATAAGATTGAGTTTTAACTTATCAAATTCAACATTTTATTCACTTCACAGAAGATGTATATATATATGTATGAATATCATAAATAACTTCTGATCAAAGTAACATACCCAAATAGATCAGAACTAAAAGTAGTCCAGTAAGTAATTAAGCTAGTTTCATTAATATGTTGGATTATGTAGGAGTATGCAATGTCATAAGATAAAAATATACAGTGATTTTATATATATATATATATATATATATGGACTTCCCTTACCAAATACTAATGTTCCAACAACTGCCATACAGAGTATTATACATTCGCAACTTCTTAGATATTGTAACATTTTGTAACATTATACAGATTTTAATATAAGTATATTAGTACAAAAATTGATTTACAATAGCTTTGATGAAAACACCATAATCAAATATTTGAAATTATTTGATAATAAATATAAAAAGTACTTACACAAATTTGAAAATAATGACATAAAAAAATATTTTATGTACAATAGAAAATAATTTTTGAAATTCATTGATAAGAGGGGAAATAATTAGAATTGCTTATTTGGACATTTTTATATGTTACATAGGTGGAATAATGTAGTTGTATCACCTTCTCTATATAAGACTTGCTACTCTGTGGATCTCTTTAAAACCATTGAAGAACCAGATAGTAGCATGGCAGGGAGGAGGATGGAGCTATACTAATAACAAAAAGTTGGGTTTAGTATAGTAGTATCTTAACATCTTGGTATTTATATTCAAACATCATATAAGGGGCTGGAATGTCAACTTCAAGGACAGTTTTGTTGTCTCCCTATTGATGTATAGTACTCCAATTATTATCCTTGTTACTATTTGTTTTTATTATTTTTGTAAGCAACCACCTTCCTGCTTCTAGCTGCAAATAGTGAAAGATGGTAAAGATGTGGGATATTGTGGTACTGATACAATTACTTATTGTTTCTCACAGTAACAGCTGTTTTCAAGTTGACTGCCCTCTATTGCACAGCCTTGAAACTCCCACCTAACCACATGTATACTATGTGGTTCAGTTTCGTTATAGCATGCAAATGAGCATGCACCAATCCTCCATCAATAGGAGTGCGACACATCCTCCTATTGCAACTGACTCCCTCTATGTAGTTGAATACAATCTTCACTTCTCGATTTGTGCTTTTAGATTGTGCTTCGTTGCTCTTGGTTTTGGAACTTCAATTTCTAATTGCAACTTCAACAATTTTTCACCTTTCAAGTTTGCATTTATTTCACTTATCAAGGATTGTTTGCCCCATCCCAACAAATTTCTCCCCATAGAGTGATAACCTTGACCTACAAGTCTTCTGGTGGTTATGTTCTCAGTTGGTTGATCTCAAGCTGAACGCAGTTGCCTCTCATTTGAATACCAAACTTCCTCTGTTTCGATCCATTATTCAACATCCTATGGCTTTGGTGTTCGATGCCCTCAATCAGGCTTTGCTGAGTTCTTCTCGTGGCTCTGTTCTGACCCTCTCTTCCAATGATTCCGTTAATTCTCCCTCTCCAGGTTTTTCCATTAGCTCTTCCTCTCTTCCCTTCACTACTCCATCAAGCTCACTTGATAATACTTCAACCTTCCATCCTCACACTCCAGCTTCATGAGTGGCTTTTGTCTGGGGTCTTGTGAGAGGTTCCAAACTTTCCACACATTACCCATGAGCTGCTTGCATGTGTGCCACGTGAACCATTTTAATTATATTATTATTATTATTACTTATTTTACCTGATCTAGTCTTAAATATGTAAAACAAGAAATAAAGTACTTACTAAATCTTCCTTATTTTACTCGACTGTCGAGGACAGTTAAGCCTGATTTCTTATAGATATTATAGTAATGCATTTAATAATTTTTATTTAATTAAATAATGTACCAAAGAATATAGACTAATAACATGCAAAAAGTAGACAAATTGCCTTACCTCTCCAAATTTTTCTGGCTTTCTAACTAACTGACAAGAGCCATTATAAATTCATCCAAGCTAGTCATTAACTTTCCCACAGGAACGAATCTTGTAGTGTGAGTGAAATTGACGAAAATCTGTTCAGAATACAATGTTATACAATACATCATTTCATAGATGAAAACCTTGAATTTCTATTGGTTTTAAGTAATATATAATGAAACATAAGAGAGAACTCTCAACGAATTGTGAAAGAGAGGATGTGACAGGTGGGTGTGGCAGGAGGGGTCTGATTTTTTATTTGATAGCTCTTTAACCAAACAGAATTGAAGACTAAAAATTATGGTTTGTCTGAGCAATAATGATTTTATAGAGAGTAATTTACACTTAATTTCGTATTTTTTCAAGGGGTGGTGGATAAATTAGGTATGATGACATGCTAATAAAAAATGTGTCATGTGGGTCACACTAGTTGAAAACTCAGGATTTGTTTAAATATTGCCTTGTAGAATTAAGAACTTAAAACTTTTATACTCTTAAAA
>NW_013666245.1:154436-179957 GCF_000517525.1 Limulus polyphemus
CTATTCTAATTGGTATAGCCTAAATAAAAGTTGCTAATTCCATCGTTTTTTTGGGGAAATTGTGGACCAGCATGTGGACCACTCCTCTCATGTATGTGTCTCATTATTTCCATCACTTGCAGTTTCCTTCTCAGCTGGATATTGTCTTCATCCTGTTGCCATCCTACACTCTTAATTTTATCTGTAAGTGGGTTAGAGATTTTTACAAATGTTTTCTTTTCAGTGGCCTTTTTTTGCACATTATTTGGATACTGCTCTGTGGTGAGCAGTGCCTGTCCAGCTATACTATTCCTTAGAATCCACACTGTATGACCTAACAGGTCTATAATGCTCACTATTTAGATGGGGTGTTCCACAAGACTGCTCGCAGGTTCATCTTTGTAGTATATTGCTTCATAACTATGTTTGTACTGGACCATACATTCATGGACTAACATAAGTAAAGCAGACAAGGATCACTGCTAATCCCTGGTGTTCCTTGGATTGACAGAATCAGGAATGCACTGCTTTTCAAAATGGGGTTTTGTGATTACCCATTGCACTTTCTCTATTGGTGCATTCCTCTGGAATCTACAATGCTTTTTATTCCCCCCCCTTTTCTAGTGGAATATGGTAGTCTTTAACACTTACCAGTTCCTAGCTGCTGGCATTGTGGACCATGGAGAAATCCTCCTTTATTGTGCACATTTCCATTCAGTCAAAAGTAGGGTGGTGGTGTTCCGCCTGTGTAGAAGGTGTGACTATGCTCCTACCACTGGTCTGATATTATATACCGGATGTTGCAGTTCTGGACTGAATCTTTCTGTCTAATTTGCAGTTCACCTCTTCTGGTTGGAAACCTCCCTCCTGCTGCCACCTGAATGTCAGTTCCTGGGCAACAGGTTTTGGTTGAAGCTGGACCACCCAACATTAATCTTCACAATTGTGTGGGCTGGGATCTTCCTCCTACTACAGACTGGATGTTTCATTCCCAATGCAATTTGGTTTTGGAATAGAATTGACCCCCACTTTGCATTTCCACCTTCCTGTTTTCAACCAGATGTACATTCCTGGGGTTTATTACTGCAGGTGGTGCTGGATTTGTGTACATGATGGTTTAGATTCTGATTCCTAGGCCTAAGGTCACTCCCAGTAGCACTGGTCTGGACTGGAGTTGACCTTCCAATTACAGTCCAACATACCCTAGCCACTCTAAACATATTCCACTTCCTTTGGATTTGGAATTGATATCTTGTTGTACCCTTTTTTGTGACACTTATTGGCTCCACATGGGCAATGAGTATACCTGGTTCAGATGTGGTGCAGTCTCCCACAAGTGTATTTCCTTTACACGATGAAGACACACTCTGTGGGTGCTCTTCAGATGCTTTTGAAGGGTACTCATCTATGCACCTTTACACTGGTTCCTCCATTTGATCTATGTGGGATTCTAACTGTAACTGTGGGTGGAGGTGAGTGATTGTATGAGAAGTTAATATTTTCCTACATTGAAAATATATTTCTGATGGATACTCACCTCCTCTCATACTTCCCACCCACCCATCTTCCTCCTCCCACTTCTGGTGTTGATTTTTTTTTGTATCTAATCTTGAAGTGAAGAACTGGTTTAACTGCATAGAGGGAGTCAGCTGTGATAGGAGAGTGTATTGCATTCCTATTGATGGAGGATTGTTGCATGCAGTAAAGCAGCTGAATTATCTGCTGTACACATGGAGTTAGGTGGGAGTTTCAAGGCTAGTGTCGAGCAAAAAAAGTGCACAGTAGAGAGCAGTCAAGTTGAAAATAGCTGTAACTGCATGATAGGTAAGTAGATATTGGAAATATATTTTCAAAGCAGGAAAATATTAATATTTGAGTACCTACATCTGCTCCTTTTCTCTTTTTGTTTTAAGTATGTGAGGCTGGCAGTCTTAAGGTTAAACTGAATAGAAGGAGTACCCCTAATACAAGGTGGGCCTTACTTCCACTGGTACTTCATGAAATTAGGGCACATTACATAATGATTTGGGTTCTGGTATTGGATGTTTGTTTAGTGGCTGCATTTTTACGTTTTTAAATATATTTTTTTCATTTATTTTTCCTTCTCTACAAAATTATATATATATATATATATACACACACACACACACACACACACACATAGTAAATAATACTGACCTTAAAATATCGTAAGGTAAATATTCTTATTAAATCTTGTGTTACTTGGATCTATGAATATTTTTAATGAAGTATTAGAAAATACTAAAGAAATGTACATTTTTATGTGATATTTTCATCTGTTTTTGTTTTGAAGCTTTCATTTCTCATTGGAACTTCTTTCAGCTTAAATTTTTCTCAGTTAGTTTAGTTTCTGATCAAGTTGGCTGAGTGTAAGCAATTTTATGACCTTGTAATATTCTGTTTTGACATGAATAATGAAAAAAAAACTATTAGACTTCTAAACATTTTATGTGGTCATATTCAACTGCATATCTTAATTTATAAACTAGTTTTCTTATCACTGCTATATGTGAACAATTGATTATGAGGCAATCTATTAAATATTTGTATATTTAAAAATATCTAAGTCATCATAGAGAATATTCTAAATCTTTTAACAGGACTTGTATCATCAGTCATACAGTAAAGTAGGAGTGATGTTTGCTACTATCCCAAATTTTCATGAATTCTACATAGAACTTAATGCTAATAATCAAGGTGTAGAATGCTTGAGACTTTTGAATGAAATAATTGTGGACTTTGATGAGGTAAGTACATAAAACCTTTTAAGCAGCTATAATGAATATATTTTGTTATTGAAAAGAGTGATAATTCAGTATTTCACAATTACAAGATTAAATTATGTATCCTGTTTGTCGTGTCATTTTTATGGACTTTTATGAATGGTGTATGATCTCTAGATTGTTTGGGAAAACATTGTTTTATCACTGAACATTATGACAATTATGCTATAAAATCAAGTTTCCTCAGGTATATACAAATAACTAACACTAACTAATTTATACCTCTCATATGGGCAATCACAGTGGCTTCTTTTGTGCACTGAGGGATGCTGGGGTATTTTTCCATGATAGGATGTTTCTGTTTAATAAACAAATCCTCAATAATTATTTTACTATTTATGTTTGATTTTTTTTGTTTTTTACATGGTTTGGATTAAACGTGTTATTCAATCTAGAACAATGTTTGCTAACATGAGAGGATTTTGCTGTTATTTTCTTGATTAGATTTCAAAAAAATTTTGCATGTGTAAAATGGCTGGTAATTATCACAAGTAATTTGGTGGATTACATTACTTCAGTGTTGGTAATTATATACTTTACTAAAAAATATTTTTACCTTAATTTCAGGTTTAATTGATGGTTGATATTTTAAACTAGCAGTTTTTCTTTACTTCACTTATTTTTGTTCCAATTATTTGATGCTAAATGATATGTGTTAGATACTTTTATTTTCTTCCTAACTGGTCTTATATGTTTTTCAGTATTATTACTGTATTTTGAAGAAGTAGAACTTTGAGACACTGCTCCTTATTCTCTACTATTTGTTTTTGGATAGTTGTTCATAGTAATGCTGTCTGGCAACTTTTTTCTTGGTTTCAGGTTTATTTAGTGAACAGAGTTTGCTTAACTCCATATATTAAATTCTTTAAAGTTAAATTTTTGATTTGTGTTATGTGCAAACTTTCATTTCACATATTTATCAGTAAAAATCAATCTGATAAACAGATGTTATAAGATTTGTAGAAGTACAATGACTGAAACTAAGATGTAAAAGATTTAAATTTTAACCTCTGACTAGTTCAACAGTAATTCAGTATTTAGATATAATGCACTAGAAGAATGGTGTATGTTTTTCCAAGCTGTCAAAACCAGAACCTACACATCATCTACAAACCTTTAATAAATATTTGGAGAGGGTAAGGCATTGGTGATGTCCTGTTTGAGAAACATGATTCAAATATTAATGAATATCATCATAACTCAGACATAAGTGAAAGAGTTAAGACTAAGTTATGTAAATAAATTTTTTTTCTTGCAAAAACTGAAGCGTTTGCCATATTATTAATGAATTTTCAATTAAAGTGAATGTTTTATAATAGAATATAATAATAATAATAGAACATCAAGATAGAATATCAGCCAGAAAAGAGTAGCTTTAAAAACTTTACAATTATTGACTTCTTCATTCTTCTTTAATGAAAGTTGATAAAGGAAATACTCGTGTTATTATTATTATATATTGGTTGTTTTAAATCATAATAATAAATTTAGAAAGACTGATGACAATCTAAATCACAAGCAGAAGGTTAAATCAAATACATTATTGTTAAATTTAAGGAAGTAATATTTATTAGCTGGAAAAATGTACACATAAAGATATGTAAAGTTGAGGTTTGTATGAGACCAATCTCTTCTGCTTTTCATGCATTGATTATAACTTAGCAAAATGATTGGCATGATTTTTAACTGGTAAAGTGATAATTTATAGAATCATCATATCAACTATATATTGAGAAATATATATTAATTACATTAATCATAGATGCAGTGGTATTAAGTGTTTATTAGGAGTGTTATTGTTTTCTTTTTTTACGTCTTTAAACAAATTTTTAAAAGTACTGTTGCTTTTAATATAAACTTGAATTAAGAATATATTTAATAAATTGGTTATTCATATTTTTTGCAGCTTTTGGATGAAGATAGGTTTTGCATGATTGATAAAATTAAAACTATAGGAAGTACTTATATGGCAGCAGTTGGACTGATACCTGAATACCGTATTTCTGTAAGTACTGTTCCCACGTAATTTACTTTTTAAAATCTACTTTTATACAACAAGTTCTTGGTTTATGAGGTTTTATTGTATAAGGAAATATGTGGGTCAAAAATGTTTCAATGTACTTGATTAGCTTTTCTATTTGTTAATCATGCTTTCAATGTTGAGAAAATTTGAGACAGCCATATGTAGCCTCATGTAACTTATGTAAGTATAGTACATTTCACATAAAAACATTCAATTTTCACTCTCTGGTCCTAAATCTACATGTATAAGTTGATACAAAAAACAGACATGCAACCTAAGAAATAATGTTTTATATAGGGTTGTTGGCTCAATGTTGATCTTTTTTTATATGAAAGTTGCTTTGATGCTAAGCACTCCTCTGGCCTTCCATGTCTATATTACAACTTTTAAGTTCCTGGCAAACATAGGCAACCCAATGTTCATCATAATTGCTAGTCTGGTGGCAACAGTTAGTCAATCTATAAGTACTGGAACATTGGAAAGAAAAAGACTGTATATACATACTGGAAAGTGTTCTTATATATAACTTCTAGATACTTTAAATTAAAGTAATACACACACACTTCCAACTTATGTAGTTATCAAGGTACACGGTAGTGTAAAACTGAAAGGTGGAAGGTCATATTATGCTTTTCTGCTTATGTCTGTTCACATAATGTAATTTTTTAGAAGTCTTTAGCTGGACTCCAATAAAACATTTAAGCATCTTTAGTATGTACATATAAATATATATAAATTTATATGTAAGCTGGCTGTAGTAAATACAGAATGAGGAATTTAACAAAATATTTTCACAATAATTAAAATCAATATAAAAGTAGCATTTTTTATCAGTATTATCCTTTATTAATCTAGATGTAGGTAATTAGTCTGTAAACAGTTTAAAGATGTCCATATTTTGGTACTGAATAGTTCAAACACTTTTTTTTTCCCTGAGACAAGAATATATCCATTTATCTCAGGGAACAAAATCTCTCTTTATTAGCTGGCTGATTTATTTTCCTCAACAAAATACATATGTAACTTTATAGTGTTAATCTTAACAGCTTGTCATGGTACAGGGTCTATTGTTTAATTTTAGTTGCTATCTTATTTTTATGTTGTGTGAGTAATTTTTAAAAACAGGAAAAAAAAAACTTTTCTGTGCCACATGAAAAGCTTTTCAACTATATACATTCTTATGCAATAAAATTGGCTAAAAGTGGGTTTATCAGTAAACATTACATAAACTTAGGTAATATTTTGTTACAGTTAGCAACATAAGGCTTTGGAACTAATGAAAGGACTAAACATTAATATCTAGAATCTGTTTTTGGCACAGTATTTAGTATATTAGTGGACTTATTTTTTTAATAATATAATTAGTTTTCAGAAAAAAATTCAGTGACATGTGTTTAAAAAATCACTACAGTAGACTGGAATGTAATCTTTTCTAGAGATGAAAGAATTTTAATATAATTTTTAATGTTCTTACATTATGTTACTGTTGTAGATTGTTGATGTTCCTAAATTATCTCTCTAATACAGATTAAAGGAAACTTTTGAAAAACTATGCAGTTTAAGATGAACTTTTTCACCTTTTTAAAACTTTTACAACTATTAAAGTTTCTATTACTTGCCACATTGATCCAGTTAGTTTATGCAAGTAACTTTTTAAGCTCAGCCATGTGTTGTTTTCTATACACTGCAATTTGTATATTGTACACATTATTAATATGCCTTATAAAAGTATCAGTGAGAAATGTATATTATTTTGGTATTCTATTTTTAGAAAAATAATTATATATTTTCATTAGTATGTGAATTATCCTGTATAATAACCATTTATTGAATCAGTGTTTGTATAAGATAGTTGTATACAACTATTTCTTGTATATGTTAACCGTTTCTTAGAGTAATCATTGCTTAATATTGTCTTGGTAGGAAGATAACCATGTCACGGGAGCTCAGTGCTTGTCTACTTTAGTTGATTTGGTCTTTGCTATGAAAGAAAGACTGGCCAATATTAATCAAAATTCTTATAACAATTTCATGCTACGAGTAGGTAAGTGATCATTTCACTGTTATTTGATTCTGGGTGGATTATTTTAAGATGACTCATAATACATGGAGAGTACAGTAGTAGTTAACTTTAGGGTTAAAGTTTGTTTACAAGTTCAGAATATTAATTGTCATATGATCATCCTTTTCATTAATCTTCACAGAACTTTTTTCCCATTTTATTTCATCTTGCTCCATATTCTATAATTTACACATTGAATAATATCATTCTCTGGAGTTTTCACACTACTTTAAGAGCTTGTATATTTTTCCTACAATTCATTAAGCTGTACTAATTTCATCATATGGTTGCTTCCTTTTTAAACTACTAAGAAATTATTTCTTTTGGGTTTGGCATGGCCAGGTGGTTAGGGCACTCAACTCACAATCTGCTGGTTTCAGGTTCGAATCCCCATCCCACCAAACATGCTCACTCTTTCAGCTGTGGGGACATTAGCATTATAATGTGACAGTCAATCCCATTATTCATTGGCAAAAGAGTAGCCCAAGAGTTGGTGGTGGGTGGTGATGACTAGCTGCCTTCCTTCTAGTCTTTCACTGCTAAATTATGGATGGCTAGCACACATAGCCCTCGTGTAGCTTTGCAAGAAATTCAAAACAAACAAACAAAATAATCTTTCTTTGGAGAGATGACTTGCATGTTTTGTAACTTTTTATGTGTCCAAATCTGACTAGGATTTTTCTTTTCACATCTTTTCACTTAATTCAAAGCATTCATTATATGGATGTGTCACAACTTGAGTAGTAGCTTTGTCAATTAAGTACTGCCTCTAACCTCACATAATCTTATTATTGTGGAACATAACATTATTTTTCTTTGTAGTGCAAAGAAGGAATTTCTTGTTCATTCAGACACCTTAATTTTCTGTTTTAGTGCTTTTTTGTGCTTCTGAAATTTAACCTCCGAAGGTATGCTCTTCTACATACAGTTTTGTTACACCATTTTAGAATGATGTCCCTCATAGATTGAAATATTCACTAGTTTGTTTCTATGTAACCTTCTGTATTGGCGTACAACTTATAATGATCTTAAAAACAAGCTCCTTCAGTTTTGAACAACTAGTGTTGCATGTAGTCATTTATTGAAAGAAATGCTTTGACATATATTTTTACTTCTGAAATTCAGAAGAATCTTATTTTATTTTTTCTTGGACAAAAATATTTTTGCATAAAAGCAGTGTAGTGTAATAGAAGTAACTATGGCCTGAATATGAGGTGTAGGAATATCTTTCAGTATTAATTGATATAATTCAACTTATACCAAACATAAACCATGTAGAAGCAATTTTAATATTTTAGAAATAATTTTAGTTCTAATATAAACTTCTATTAGATTATTGATTCTAATGTTTAAATACTGTTTGTTTTTAGATTACCCTGTTTGGTACTTTTTTATTAATTGTATTTAAAATTTGTCATTGACTGAGTTTTAAAATTCTTCAGTTTAATGATTTGTTGCTGAGGTAGTTATGGGAAGATGTTATTGAAAAACAGTACCTGGTTGTTTATTTGAGTACAATGAAAGGTTTTTTTTGTGTGTTTTTTTTCTTAAGTGCAGCGATTAACTGTAGGATTTCCCAAGAATAGTGATTGAGTGTTTGACTCCTTGAGTTCTGTACTTGGTAGATCAGTGAGAGAGGTTTTTATTTATTTATTCAAATATAAAAAAAGTATTTAAACATGGAATTGAAAAAGAATATTGTTCATTGCATTGAAAACTTTTTTTATATGCCAGTATTGTAGTAAAATAATATGTCATGGCAAATTCTCTTTTGTAGTACAATGATGATTTATGTGATTTTTAGTGTGAAAGTAATAACTTTCAAATGCATTCCATTAAAATATTAAATCCAACCTAAAATTTGCTCGTAAAATACCAAAGATTGAAAAAATTGGTATTAAGCTTAAAGTATATATATATGTTTATAGACATTTTATTTTAATGAATTAAAAGTTTTAAAACAATCAGACTTACCTCTAATATATATAACAAGCCTTTTGTTGTTGAATTGCTCTGATAGAAGTAACATACATATGACTAAAGTCCTGATTGCACTTGTTGCAATACAGAGTATGTGTATTCTCCCACCTTCCATGTGACAGGAGGATGTATATAAGTTGTACTTTCCACTATGATTAATAAGATTTTCTTGTTGACAGTAGTGCTGTCACCTTTGATATAATGAATTTGGACACCAGTGTTGATTCTGATGCAATTATTTCCAACAATATCAGAACTTCTACAACTTTTTTGAGGCCTTACTCATGCAATCTGCCTTTAACATGCAGGGTGATCCATGGTTGTATTGTAAGCCCTTATTGATCAATGTATTTGGGTCTTTAATGCTAGTTTGTTTGCTCTTATCCCTGGTAGGTTTCATGATTGTGTGGATGCTCAAGTTCCAAAACATCCTTTGTTTTCACATGATTTTAAACAACATCTATCTTTTACACCTGTGGGTGCTAGTGTCACATTAAATGATGTAATACTTCAAAATTTATTTTTTCCATCCTCTTTTGATATTCATGTTGATGCTGATGCCTTTAAAAGCCAGTAAAATATTAATTACTTCTCAAGCTTTTAATCTTCAGATTGTTTATTGGGAGGGCAGATCTACCATGTGTTGTTCTACTTTAATCCTTCATCAGTTTTTTTTTTGCCTTGTACACTGTGATTTGTCTTGTTTTGAAACTCTGCTTCTGTAGAGTTATTAGATTTTTTTGCCAGAGTAAAATATTTACCTTGCAGTCTTCATTAAGTGCAGGCCTCACCAATACTGTTTCTTTGACACTTCAATTGATAAGGCTATACTGCAATGTACTTGCCTTTCAACATTCCAGGTGAACTTGATATCTTCTTTCCTACACATTGTTCTTTGCAGATATTTCATCCAAATTGGTTTCCCAATCAGGTGAAGCATGTCAGCTGTAGTTGAAGAGGGTTTTAGAATCTCATTATTCTTCTATTCATCATTTCTTGTCAAGGCAACCTGGGAACAATGTTCATCCTCCTGCCTTACCTTTTGAGGGATCATTTTGGTTACTTGCTGATCTGTTGGACCATTGTCTTTGTGATCCTTGGTTTGACAGACCATTAAGTTTGGTCTTTACCTTCACTTTTCACATCCTCCTCTTCTTTCAGTTCAACCAGTGTTTCTTCTTATTCCTTCTCATCCTGTTTATTTACAATTTCTGGATTAGGAAGTCTCACATCTTCTTCAGAAAGAATTATTAGAAATCTTTTATCATGCCTTCCTAGGTTTTTACTTCCATCTTTTTGTAGTTCTTAAGAAAACAAGAGATTGGAAACAATTCATAGACCTGTCTCAAGTCAGCCTTTACCTGGATACACCTCATTTTGAAATGGTAAACATGAATTTCTAACAAAAGTTTCTTTTTCAAAGACATTGGATGATAAAGGTAGATATACGGGATGCTTATCTTATACATTATCATTGATTGTCTCATAATTTTCTCAGTTTTTACCATTGAGAGGTAGTATCAGTTCTCTGCCCTTCCCTTTGGCTTGGACTCAGCTGCACATGTTTTCTGTCGAGTATTCAAAGTGATCTTCTCCTTTAAACCAACATTGACTCTTACATTTCCATGTACAATTGGCTCATTCTGACCCTTTCATTCATCAATCTCTCACACACACATTCATTTGACCACCCAACTGGCTACTTCTTTTAGGAGGATCATCCATGACTCCAAATTCCATTTAGTACCAACACAGTTTTGGGTACATCTGGGATTTTGGATCAACATGGTTCAAGGAATAGTACAGATATCTCTTTCTAAACTTTGGAGTCTTGTGTTCATACTCTTTTCTTGACTTCTACAACTGTTGCCAAAGACTTCACAAAGTCATTCCCTTGGGGCACACTTGTATATGTCACCTACAATGAGACCTAACTTCTCAGTGGCATCTGCTTTAGACTCATTATCACGTAGTATCGCTCCTTCTATTATCACTCTCATGTTTCTCCAGTTTTGGTTAAATTAAGAGTTTACAACAGCAGGAACTCCCTTTCTACAACATCATTTTGACTTTCCTCTTTTTGCTGATGCTTCTCCCAAAGGTTAGTGTGCTGTGTTGGAGAATCAATATTGTTCTTGTTTTCAGACTCCTCAAGAAGCAACAGTTGCATCAAAGTATTAGAACTCTGGTCTTTTCAACATGCATGCTTCTTCTTTATCACTGTTCTGTGTTATTTCATACAAACAACTCTATTGTATTTGCTCACAGTCAGGGAGGTATGCATTCTTCCAGTTTCTCTTCTTCTTTAGCTTCATTTTCAATGCATTCCAACAGATGGGGCCCTTCACCTATTGGCTTCTCAGTGGATTTGCAAGCATCTGAATAACCTGATGATCATTGCCTTTGCTACATCAAGTAACCATATTCCTCCACTCTAACTATCTTCAATTCCAGATCCACATTCTCTGGCAGTGGATGCCCTGAATCAATCTGGGGAGAACCTTTTCCATTATAACTACCTTTCACTTCACTTCTCCCTCAAGTCATGGCCAAGATCAGTTACTCTAGTTGCTAGGTTTTCCTTATTGGTTCACTTTGGTCTGCTAAGTCTTAGCTTCCTTTATTACATTAAATTTCTCACAAGCAAGAGATCTCATTACAACAATCTCAAATGCTCATTTTTCACAACAATGTTCAATGTATATGACAGTTAGCTGTTGTTTGGTCCTTTGTCTGAAAAGCTTGATTTTCTTCCTGCATGGCTCAAATATTAGACCATTTTTGTAAAAACTCTTCTTTGGCTGTTTGTCAATGTCATTGGGTTATCTTTCATAGTTAGTATATTAACTGTGGTATATCTTGTTTTTCTCCAGCTTCTCAACAAGTTGATTCTTTCTTTATGTATTTGTTTCATAATCAACGTTTTTCAAAGCCAGTTACAAAGATACATTTTCTGCTATTTTCAGATGCCATGGGAGCCATCAGTCCCTTTCGTCATCACTATTTAAATAGCTCTTCTGAGTCATTCTGCCTCAGCAGCTCCAAGTTCCTAGTCATTGTCCCAAATAGAATTCAATATTAAATTATTTGGCTTCTCCCCTATTGAAACCTTAGTAAATTCTTTATTGGGTCATCTTTCCCTGAAATTGTATTTTATTTTAGTACTGGCATTGGACAGAGTTCTGATATCTATGCCTTTCATACCTTATTTTCTCAGAAAGCATTATACTTGTGCTCTGATTGTGCTTTTGTACATAAAACACTATATTTTGCTTATTTTGTTACATATCATTATTGATATATGAATTAATGTTCAGAAGAACTATTCATTACTATCTTGCCTGTGCTGAATCTTTCCGAGGGTCTTGGAGAGAGTTGTTTATACCTACAATGAATCACACTCTTTGGATTTTGCTCCAACTATTTAACAAATAAGCTTGTGCAATTTACCTATCTTATTTTTTGGGATGCTCCTGAATGTCTTACACATGGATTTCAAGTTACATTTCACTTAATACGCCACTTGACGATGTCTGTGAACTCGGCCACAGTATCCTTTTAGAGGATATTCTATAGGCTGGCATATGGATTAATTTGAATTCATTCTTCAATTTTTAATTACATCAAATTGCTGTATTTTTAGCTTCAATATTTTCTTTGCCTCTGTGATTCTTCAAGCCAGAAGGAATCCTTAGTAGGTGAGTTATTCTTTATTATCTGCCTTGTTACCACTTGAGTCTAAACTTACATTGTGCATGATAGCATAAGTATCAATATATTGCCAACACCTTTTATATTTAACATTTCATTTGGTGTTTGGAGTTGTGGATTCATTAAATAAATAAACAAATGTGGACTTTCAATACAAATGAGACTACTCCATGTTTGAAGGAATTTATCCAGTAGGGACTCTCATGCTTTAACTATGCCTCTATGTTTGTCCTAGACCAATTTCACTCTCTGTGCTAATTCTTCGTGAGAGGATAATGCCCCCTGGAAGTGGACAGAGGATGCCATCTGGTGGCTATTGGTGCCTTGGCTGGTACCTGTATTTTTTCTATCTCCTCCTACATATCCCTCAAGTGAGATCAACTGTTATTCATGGGATGTCTCATAGCTCCAACCAGTATGGGTGATACCTTATTATTTTATATTTTAACCTGTTCAGTGTTTTCATTGCACTATTTCACAATTGTCAAGCTCATTCTTGAGTTTGTCTGATTCTCCCTGGGTGTTCACTGACTAGGCTAGTTTTATGACTTGGCAGGTCTCGTCAAATGTTGATGTCAGGTGTCTTACACTCAAGAGAATGCCTAGTCATTAGCTCTTATTTGTCTGATTTACTGAGAATCTTCTACTAGAGGTACAGGATAACACATTAATATATTTAAAGGGGAAATGAAGGCAAGGAGGTCTGCTTTAATGAGAGTCCTTATTTGGTCCAAACTCTTATGAGCCTAGTCTGTTTCACTTATTCTCCCTTGAATCCAGTCCATAGAATCTACTATTCTTCTGGATTCTCTTCATCTCTGTTTGATTATGATTTCTGTTATTTTGGTGTAAGTTGTTATATTTCTGCCCAAGAACAACAATTTGATGATCAAGTACTCCTTATGACTTCATCTCATTGTGGGTATGCTAGCTTTCACATTTGAGAGGTAAATCTGTCTGATTTGAATTTTACATTTTTTTAGAGTTAAAATTTATTTTAAACAGGTACTGACCTCTGAAATACATACCCATCTACAATTGAGAGAAATGAGATTTCCACTGTGATTAAAACTCTGAACTCTGAAGTATATTTAGAAAGCAAAACTTAGAAGCACTAAGTGCAATAAATGACATGGATGGTGGAAAAGTGGAGAACAATGGGTAAGTTGACACATACTCTGCATTACACGAAGGACATTCAGAGTTTTAGTCACATGTTTTTTGACAGCATGAGAGCAACTCAACAAGAACACTTTTTGTATTTCAGAGGTAAGTATCTGTTTTAAATTCACTTAATTT
This sequence comes from Limulus polyphemus, assembly GCF_000517525.1. NCBI lineage: Eukaryota > Metazoa > Arthropoda > Merostomata > Xiphosura > Limulidae > Limulus > Limulus polyphemus. The sequence continues at coordinate 168,295 of NW_013666245.1, forward strand.
CTAAAAAAAACTGAAAAAATTATAAAATGTAGCTACCTCTTTAAAATTGGTGCACTATCGTTACTTATATTTTTAACACTCAAATAGTAAGCAGCATTTAATGAATGTACCTCCAATTCTGTGATTTTTACTTTGTTTTCTAGGTTTAAGTGTTGGACCAGTTGTAGCAGGTGTAATTGGTGCAAGAAAACCACAGTATGATATCTGGGGTAATACTGTGAATGTAGCCAGTCGTATGGATAGCACAGGACTCCCAAACCACACACAGGTTGGTGTTAAAAGTCACACATAATGTTTTATTGGTGGTTCATGCCATTTGGTGTGGAAGTTCACTTTCAATGAGTTTAAAGTTGAATTGTTCCTACGACTGGAAATATGGACACATGAGAATACAATAATCCAGAAACATGAAGAGAATAATTTAAATAGTTTTAGGTTCCAGTAATTACACATGTTAATAAATTACATTCACTTTAGAACATTAAAAACTATTTTTTAGGTGCACTTGTGTGAATTTCTATTATGCTATCAGTAATTCTAAAAAGAATATTAGAGAAATAGATGTTAAAACTTATAATGCAATTATGAATTTATCTTGAAAGAGTTGAAACTCTGCTCCATTGAATTATTTTTGTTGAAAAGTTGTTTCATTATTTTAGGTTACAGAAGAGGTATTTCAACTTTTGAAGAACTATCCATACATCTTTCAGTGCCGAGGACAGGTTACTATAAAGGGTAAAGGAGAAATGACAACCTATTTTCTGGTGGATAAAAAGTCACAAGAGGATGGAAACCCGAGTCAGCAATCTCCAGGTTATAATGAGCTCACTATGCCTGGTTCAAGTACTGGTATTCCTGGGGGAGTACCGACACCTCTCAGTATGGTTGCTCAAAGTCTCCGTCAGGCTGCAGAAATAGTTGGTTCTAGATCCAACAGTGTCTCAAATACACCACAAATAAGAAAATCACAAGGTTATCAACAGATGAAACCTCATGATGTGATTATGTCTGATAGTCCAAGACTTCCTGTTTTCAGGTTACTTCCTTGTGACACTCAGTTATCCAGTGAACCTTCTGAGCTGAATTTGCATGAATGTACGCCACCCTATTCTCAACCCAAACCAATCATTGGTAATACACCACCAAAATCTTACTCACAATCCCGACCTCGCCAACCTCGTTCTGAGTCTCGAGACACAACTCCTAGCTCCCAGAAACAAGCATCAATTAAAAGAGGTGACCCATGGGATAGCCTTCGACAGCTAGGAAACAGTGTACCTCCTCCTTCTTGCAGTATACCAAAGTCAATGAGTTGCAGAAGTGAAACTCCACCCAAAAGCTACTCTGATTCAAAACCATCAAAATCCTCCATTTCCCCTCAGGAGACATTGGTATTTCCTCCCCCACCTCCAATTTCTCCAGAAGGTGAGCAAGATTTGATACAGATGAAGGATTCACCAATGTTTAATGCACAATCTTTAAATATAAGTATATTCAAACATAGTTCAGATAGTCTTCTTGATCAAGACCAGTCATCTGTTCAGCCTTCTTCAGTGGAAACATCATCACTGAATCGATCATCATCAACATCTAGTGAAAGTTTTACTCAGACAGGCTTTACAACATCAGGTATAGAGACACCATCTCCATCTCCTGCTTTCAGGCATCTTGCTTCTTCTAATATGTTATGGGTATACCCTCTTCAGGGTTCTATTGTTGAAAATTCTCCCTGTCAATCCAAAGAGATTCCTAAACCAAGTATTTTCTCCTCAAGAGAAAGTATTCTCTCTAAAGAAGACAAAAACCTTCCTGAAGTTGGTCAATCACCATCACATGAATCTTTTATGACAAAAATACCGAATGCTGAAAGGAATGATCAACTTGTTACACGCAAGTTGGAAGATAATACTGATGAAGCATTACTCAAAATGCCAAAAATTGGTAATTATTTTGCTAAAATTCAAGGGAAAAGGATGGATGAGGCTCATCTGAGAAGTTATCCACCTAAGGGATACAACACTTCACTTTTACAAAGTTTATCATCTGGAAGGTCAGTATCTAGTGCTAACATTGGACCAGCTGACCTTCCCCAGAGACAGAATCTCACAAAAGAAGCTTCTAAAAACAAACAAAATGGAAATGATTATGATAAATCAGCTTTATTTAAAACTTCTTCAAAACAAGACTCTGTATCTACACAAACTGATTTCCCAAGAAAACATTTAGGACTGAAATTTCCTTCAAAAGTGTGCTCTAGAACTTGGAAACAAGAATTAAACTCTAGATGTGATGAAAGAAAGAAGCAGAACCACAAAGTTCAAACAACAAAACAAGATGATTCAAACGTCCAAGTACCATCTTCTATAGGTATTTGGAAAAAGACACCAGATATAGTTGGCATACCTCTTCAGGAACTCCAGAAGGTAAATGAGGTTCTTGCAGAGTTTGGTGAGGCAAATCTTCCTCAAGGACAAAAAAGGGGAGGATCAGGAAAACAACTTTTAAAAGATAAGCTTAATTATAACTCTATAACCACAAGACAAGAAGTCAAAGAACCTGGAAAGCAACAAAGTAGTGATATTTCTTTGCAGGAAAGAAAAAATCTTATTGGTCTTCATTTTAATCCTGTTGAAAAGAAAATGACCTTAAGCATACCATCTCCATCTACCTGTTTGAAGCAATTGAAGTCTCAGCATGAAGAAAATGACACTTTGAGAGGAAGGAAAATTACACAAAACTTGAATTTTATGGCATTAGATTATGAAGAAAATAAGCTTCCCAGTCATTATTCTACTCAAAAGGAAGATCTCAGTGAACCAGAGTATGTAAATATTGACACTGTCACTCCAATCAGCAGGGACAACAGACCACAGCAACAATTTTCTAAGAAGCAGCAAGATTTGGCATCAGAATCTGAAGATATTGATTTGGATTATAGTGACAGGGAAGAAGATTATGATGATGACCGTTTAGCTGAACTTCCTCTGATAGATGAACAGGGGTATTGTACAGATGATCCAGCCTTAGAAAATATCTCTGTCATGAATGAGCAGGGCCTTACAGATGCAGAAGGTGCTCTTAGTGACCTAAATTCAATTTTCAATGATCCTGGACATGATGGAGATACAGATGACACTAGTGTGTCCTCACAAGCAAGTAGCCATATGCTTGACAGTGATCAAGTATTGAGTATTGACTCAATGAACGTCATGTATGACTCAGAATATGATAACTATCGTCCAGGCATTACAAGTGATGATGATATTTTCCACCTTGACCCAACTATCGATGCTGACCCAGATTATTTTGATGATGCAAGTGTTGAAAATATACGCTCTCTAACCAGTACCATAGCAAAAAACTTTGGACAGCCATCTGTTAGTGAGAATGAAGGCAGTGAAGAAAGCTGATTACATGCACTTAATAACCATGTTTCACTTGAAACATAACTAAAATGTTGTAAAGGTCACATAATTAATTATTTTCTTTCTAAAGAGAAAAATGTGCATATTATTTTAATTGATTATATTTTTATTAATGATTTATTTAATGCTGCATTTAGATGATTGCAGAGATAGATCATGGACAACATATTCATTAAAAACAACTTCAGTTTCTAAAAGAAATTGTTTTACAATAGTAGTAGTAGTGGAATCAGCAGTGCAGCTAAAAGAGGTTTCCAAGTTGTGTCCATTCAGCCCATTCCAGATTTAGTCTGTCTTTATTTTTACATGAAATACTTTACCCTGTGAAAAATCAGTATTTGTTATTTTTCACTACTCAAGAAGTATTATTATTATTTTCTGGTGTGAATCTCAAAGATGTAATTCGTTTTTCTTATAAGCCATTACTGCTACTTCTGTTCTTTTGTGCTTCTATACAGTTCATCAATACTATTAACAGACAGGATCATAGGTTGACTTCATGTGTTGGTGGAGTTAGCTGCATCTTTATATCCTTTTGTAATGTAACTAGAGAAAGTTTTAAAAAAGATGTATCACGACATAATATGAGAATTGAACCTTTGGAATATCTGAAGGCTTTATAAGGAACACCATGGAATTTATTCAGAACTCTTTTATCAAGATAAATGAACATGTGTAGAACTTAAGTTCATGAAACTTACATTAATCCAGTTCTCTGTGGTTGTAAGAAGTTAATTGATATAAAAATGCGAATTTGATATTACACCTATATTATGAGTGGAGATCCACACTGCCATGTGATAATGTACTTTTAGCATTTATCCATCACTGGTGCTATATTACCAGGTAAGGCTTCCTTAACAGTTACATGGTCTTAAAGACCTTGTAGATGTCTATTATAGAATTCGGAATGTAAGTGCAGGCTTGACATTTTTGTGTAAATTCTGATTATGTATTCTGATATGAATAAATTTTCTATATAAAGAGGATGCATAGAGCACTGTATCAACAGTATTTTACATATTTGACATTCTGTAAAATAAGAAGGCAGAAATAATCACTTTCTCATATGAAAAAGGAAAAATTTTGGATTATTATGAATAGCAGAAATGTTCAACAAAATTAAGATTGCATTACAGTTAACTGCAGTTTGAAGTAGGAGGAATGACTAATATTTTGGCTAGACAATAAAAAGCACTTCATGATAAATATGAAGAATTCGATGATAAGGAACCCACTTTGAGACTAATAATGGCTGGAGACGGCTTGAATGGGTAATGAAGAAAAACTTTAACATAAATTTAACATAACAGCAAATTGGAGATGGCTTGAATAGGTACTGAAGAAAAACTTTAATATAAGTTTAACATAACAGCAAATGTACAACATTTCGACAAGGTTTTGTCATCATCATCTTATTTTACAGAATGTCAAATATGTAAAATACTGTTGATACAGTGCTCTATGCATCCTCTTTATATAGATGTCTGATGATGACAAAACCTTGTTGAAACATCGTACGCTATTGTAAATATGAAGAATATTTCATTGTAGCATAGATTTAGCACTGATCCTACAAGATGATGTTTTTTTATATATATACTGTATGGTGAAGTAAAAATGACTTAAAACTCCAATGAGATGATGTTCATTTTGTCTTTTAGAAGTGTTGTTTTAACATTAATAAAAAACTTTAAGTGCAAGTTTCAACATTCAATGCACAGTTGTAACTGTTAGAAAGGTTTTCACTGTTCCTGTGTTATCATTGTTACAATATGTTGTTGTTAATAGGTACTGTATGTAATATTTATGTCCTACTTAACTATGGTATTTTAGTATCTCTTTTTTTTTTGTAACTACATACACTATTATAATAGAGGAGTTCAGAAAACATACAATTATTCTGCTAACAGTTAATTATTTTCTTTTAACTAGACATTGCTGTCTGCAAAAATTATTACTTTTTACTAGTGGTAAAAAAGAAAAGATGTTGAAGTGAAGATTTAATTTGATTTAGACTGGTCTTTGATAACTCTACTCCTCATTAGTAGTCTTGAACTACACCTAAGCAAAGTAACAAGGATCAAGCCCTTATCAAAATGTTAGTTTTATTTATTTTAAAACTTATAAAGTTTTATAGCTGACATTATGGTAATTTTCTTCTTAGTATAGATACCTTATTATGTTGTAGGTGATCAGAGGATAGGCAGAAATATTGTTAATCAACAGGAGCCTAGGGTGACTCAATAAAATTGTCTGTACTCATGATGGTAAAAATTAATTGGGTACAAGAGCAAGTTATGGTCCTGAAAGTTGGATGGTTTTGAGATCTCCTTGGTTTAAAATATGGTAGTATGAAATTAATATTTTTACCTCATTGTGATTATAAATGTTTCAAGAAAATACTAAAAGCCAAACAAAAAAAGAGAAATTATTTTAGTTAAACAGTAAACCTTCTTTAAACATAATTACATTTATCCCTTTTGAAAATGGTCAGAAATGATCTTAAATTGTTTCAATTCTACACATTTGAAATAAGAATTACTGATTATCACAATTAAGTAAAATAAAATTCATATGTAATGAATGTAGAATTAAAAAAGTTGAACTCTATAAAACTTCACTTTTTTTGACTGAAGATTAAATGAATTAAAAAAACACTAAATTTTCCCCTTTTTTGTGGCTTGTATCTGCTGCTAACCAGCCTTAGGTATGAAATGTTTAGGAGTAATAAGAAGTTTTTTCATTGGCCAGGATTGTAGATAGACTACTACGACAGCCAATGATAATTCTTAGAAATTCAAGCATGACCAGTATTAACCTCAGAATATCTTTTATAATTGTGGTGGGTCGACTGGGCTAATGAAAATATGCCAACACAGTATTCAAGCATGAACAGTTTTGGGAACAGGCACAAAGATATTGGTAGTGCATGGCTGACAGGTATTTTAAAGATAATGGTGCACTTGAACTACCATGCACTATTAATTCTACTCTCTTTTTAACAGGTCTTTATTATTTGGGTTCTCCTGTAGGACTGCAGTAAGCCTATGGATGTATAACATTAAAATCTTGGTTTCAATTCCCCATGGTGGATGCAGTAGAAAACCCAATGTGGCTTTGCTCTAAAACAAACAAATAGTGTATTATCTGGAAGATTTATTTAAGTTTTCTTTTCCATATATATGTGTGTTTAAAGAATGGTTTTCCAGTGAGTGGACTGGATTAATAGAACTTAACACATCCCTTTGAATAAGGTTTGATCTACATCTCTGTTTTGATCTAGCCCAAGGTTACTAATGAGGGTGGTATTCCTATGCTCCTGCATAACTTCTGAATAAGCAAAAGTATGTGATATATTGAAATTTTTATATATATTTTTCTCACCATGTTATTTTAGGGTTTTTATGGAATTGTTGATCAGATCACTCAAGTTTGGATATTAAGTATGATTCAATACATTGAATGACCAAACATAATAAATGAAGTATAATTTTGAATAAATATGTAAATATGTTGTTGTTGTTGTTTCATAAATGTTTCTGAATAATAATTTGATATAAAAAATATTTTTCTTCTCATAATTTGTGTAAGTACTGAGATTTTTGTTGTAACTATTCAAATGTAAAGCATTTGTCTTGTATTTTGTTTGAGGATTGTTTAAAAAAACCCAGTAAATCGAGCAGATACTGATGCACTTAAGTCAGGAGAAATCTTTTAACTGAGTATTTTAGGATTTGCTTTTTTTAGACAGGAAGATAAGTAGTACCATAGAAAATATGTTTGATGCTTGTTTGTATCATAATATTGTAAAAGCAATATGAAACAAGGTTTTTAATTCCTAGTTTTACAGTAGTTGTTGGTAACGTGAAAAAATACCTTTCATATGATACTTTTTAACAAATATCCAACTTCTTCATAATTGATTTGCAGAGCTGCATCCTACTTATAAAGCTACCATGGGAACAACTTTATGGTTAAGTTTTACTAAGCTTTAAAGTGTCAACGAAATTGTCTTTATCCTGACAACTTCGACAAGTATTTTGTCTCCTACATCAAAAATTAGCTGTATAAAGCCATTCACTGCCAAAGTTTTGAATAATGTTTATCAAATGTACATTATTACCTCGCTAATTCCATTGAGAGTGCTGTACTTGGCTCATCATTGTAAACTTTATGTTTGAATTACAAAAATTGTTAATGAAGTCACAGTACATAGAGTATAGTAGCAGATTTTGTTTTATTCCATCTCTGGAGCATCACAATGAGTGTTAATAGTCGTCCAAACATTGTTTTTTTCTATAGGACTTGCTATTTTGGGATCTTGTATGATGTTATTGTGTTTTTCTGTTGTGTACTTCGCTTTACAGTGAATTAAATAAACGTTTGTCAATAACAACTGACAACAATAGAATAATTTAGATTTTTAATCTCAGAGTAATAAATAAATATTGTTGATGAAAAATTTTGAAGAGTCTCCCTTTGATAGTTTAATTAATATGACTCCTTATTGAATGCTAAATGTATACCAGAAGTTACTTTTTCCTTTTTTATTTATTTCAATGCAATATAATGCCCTTACTATTTCAATTATTGTACTATTATCAAACTTGAATAATTTCTTTTGCAAGATGCCCCAAGTGGCACAGCGGACTTACAACGCTAGAAACTGGGTTTTGATACTCGTGGTGGGCAGAGCACAGATAGCCCATTGTGTAGCTTTGGGCATAACTTTCTTTTGCAAGAATAGATGGCGCTGTTCTATAATAACAATTTTATCAATAGCAAAATATTTTCAGAAACTTCTTTTAGATGTTGATGTACAATATATAATTTTATTTAAGAAAGCGAAAGTGCAAAGATTGTCCAGAAAGAATTGTTATGGCACTAAATAATACGATAAACATGTATTGATACCTTTGTAAAATTGACTTGAAAAAAAAATAATGGAAGAGCTTCATGAAAATCTTTCAAAGAAGATCTTTAAATCTTATTAACCGTTTAAAAACTGACAAAGAAATAGTCAGTATTCTGATGTTTTGTCAGTCTGTTTTAGTACTCAGGTTAAAGATTTGGATGCTGACGTTTTTGAAATACTTTTGATAAAAATGTGTCAGCCGGGTAGTTAAGGCGCTCGACTCGCAATCAGCGGGTCACGGATTCGAATTCCCGCCCCCATACATGTTGCCCTTTCAGCTGTGGGGTCGTCGTAATTTGACGGTCAATCCCATTGTTTGTTAGTAAATGAGTAGTCCAAGAGTTGGCGGTGGGTGGTGATGACTAGCTACCTTTTCTCTAGTCTTTCACTGTTCAATTAGGGATGGCTAGCGCAGATAGCCCTGGTGAAGCTTTGCGCGAAATTCATAACAAACAAACAAACAGAAATATTCATTACTTACATTAGTATACTGCTAAGTTTCTTATGCTCAACATTTTATAGAATATATATACATGATGGATATTTCGAATATAAATATAGAAATGTGTTTTTAAAGGGCAACCTTGCAACTTCGCAATTTGTGAATCAACCTAATTATTTTAATGTAACTTCTGATTTTTTAATTTAGAAGTAAACCTCCGACTCAATCTAACTAAACAATTTTCAAATGGCAGAAAAGAGACGTTCATGCGTACTGGATTTTTCTAGTGGGTTCAATGTCAATTCTAACAATGAAGACGTGTCTTGTCAAAAGGGCAAGGACCTATAAGATAGGAATTTTGCTTATAAGTGTCAATAAAGAAATAAATATTTACAGTGAAAGTTGTCTCACCGTAAGGTATATTTGCAGAAATGGACTCGTTTATTTCCAGTTCATCATCTTTTAATATGTATCGAACCTTATGTAGGTCTACTTCTGCAGTTTTGCGTAGTTTAGGGTAATTTTTCCCACTGTGCATCCATTTTTTTTTTTTCACGTGAGCTCTGTCTTTGGACAACTTCAGTCTTCGAAATGTCTATCATTATGAAATAAATCAAACATTTAAAAATGATACTGTTTGAAGATGGCGTTGATTATTTTGACATTTATCTAACTTCACAGTTGATTTGTAGAGCTGCATCCTACTTTTATCTATGATATTAGAAAAACGCGTAGATTCAAGAAGTTATGATAGAAATTAATAAAAACATTATAACCCGAGCGATTTCGAAAAGTGGACCTTTCTTCTTCAGTGTGCCACTGAATTTATAGTTATCTTGGCAACAACTTTATGGTTAAGTTTTACTAACATTCAAAATGTCAACGAAAATCTTCTAGCCATGACGACATTGACAAGTATTTTGTCTCGTAGAACAAAAATTAACCGTTTAAAGATATTCAGTGTCCAAGCGTTAAATGTGAAAACCGTGCAATAAGTAATCACTAAAAGTAATCTTATGTGCACCTAGATATAAATCGGTGAAATCTCAATTTTCTCAGTAAAGCCAATCGCATGATTTCACATTGTAAATTACATTATCCATTGAAATTGAGACACTTTTTTACTTAGTGGACCAGTTAAGATTTTTGCTTCATTGCTTACTGAGAAATTTAAAAGGGTCATACCGAAGTAATGTTAGTGTGTCATCATTCAGTCATGCCGAAGATTTATCTTATGTCACGTAATTGGAAAAAATACATACCAGTACAAAGTAATAGTAAAGGAGAGAAAAAAAAGCCCTATAGAAGATGTCATTTGTAACAAATAAAAATGCCACGTAATTGAAAAAAAAAATACATACCAGTACCAAGCAGTAGTAAAGGAGAAAAAAAAGCCCTATAGAAGATGTCATTTGTAACAAATAAAAATGCCACGTAATTGAAAAAAAAAATACATACCAGTACAAAGTAATAGTAAAGGAGAGAAAAAAAAGCCCTATAGAAGATGTCATTTGTAAGATTTGTTTGATAAAAAGAACAACTCACATTGGTTTAACTTATTTTTTTCAATTGATATCAAACAACTTTAAATTATTCGAACTGCGCCATCGTATTTGATTGAGCTTTAATGCATTGCATCCAATGTTATCTGCTGCCAGTTTTATTGTGGAATATGATCTTTTTTCTCTTATATGGACAGTGTTGCAATTGGAGGCAGTTTTTCTTGGTAATAAAATAACTGTCTAAAATTACCAAGAAAAGGAATGAGCTGTTGAATTATTGTTTTGCTAGTTTTCTGCAATTAAGATTATTGTAAGTGTCTCTTAGCATTTGTTTAGAAGTTATAATGTAAAGGATAAATGTATTTTTAATACCCCTTGTATCATTGTTGTTAGTTTCTACCTCAATATACACTTCAAAAATTTGTACACAAACTGTTTGTTTTAAGGTTTATTTTAAATAGGTCATGCAGCAGTAATAAAAACATCTGGTTTATTTTTGCCATTCATAAATAACTATTTCAATACTATTTAATAATACATAACAATGAAATTAACATTAAGGTATATATATCCATAAACTGGGACACAATCTGTTATTGATTACCTATGAACAAAAACTGTATACAAGTTCTCTGTCCAAAATAAAACAAATTCGTGCTTATATATATGACATTTCCTCAGTCAAAAGTACGTATATTCATTAACAAGTTAGACTTTGTTAACATCTGGCAACGAAACATTGCAATTGTTCTCCTGTTGCCTTCTACTAACCAAATTCTGTGTCTTGGTCGAGGGACGTTTTCAGCAACTAGTTATTTCTAGATTTTTTAACCGAAATCATTTAAACTCAACCAGATGACGCTATCACACCTCCAAATACTTTCATTATCAAGAATATCTTTTGATTGGAACGCTCATATAATATGTTAATATTTCTCAACCTGAAAGAGTAAAGGGTATATTATGTAATAAAGTATTCTGTAAATAGGTTTCTTGGCATCAATCCCCTTCACGATTATTCCTTTTCATTTATTTATCACAGTATATTTAACTTAATTAAGGAATACAACTATATCATGCCAATATATATATAAATCTGTTACATTTTACCAATTTACACTTTCAAGCTTCTATTGAGGAAACAAAAACTATAGACAAGCTTTATATAGACATTCTTATATTCTATATGTTTTATAGGTATGTATTTTTGCTTGTTTAGAATGTTCAGTCAAAGTTACAGGATTATCTACGCATAATCGTCCCTAACTTAAAACTGATATACCAAAGGGAATTCGATGACGAGGAACCCATTTTGAGACTAATAATGGCTGGAGACGGCTTAAATGGGTAATGAAGAAAAACTTTAATATAAGTTT
>NW_013666245.1:179967-182977 GCF_000517525.1 Limulus polyphemus
AAACTTATATTAAAGTTTTTCTTCATTACCCATTTAAGCCGTCTCCAGCCATTAATACCAAAGGGAAGGCAGCTAGTTAACAGCACCCACCGCTAACGCTTGAGTTACTCTTGTCAGACCGAATAGAGCGATACGACATACACTCTTATTCCGCACTCACAAACCCAAACAGCGGATCATGTTTTTGCAGACGGACCTCGAATCTTGAATCCTCGGATTCACAGCCCGAGCAACACTAGCCAGTAGGCCACACACTGCTCCTGTAAGAATATGAAAAAACGTCTTCAGCGCCGTGACAAGAAGCTCACGTAAGTCACTATAAAGTATTTGTTTAATGATGATAGAAATTGCAGTCAGAGCATTTTAATTATGTAGTTTACAACGAATCAAATAATACTTGCTTATTAGGAAGTCGTTTTTCCTCACCTATGTGATTCTGTGCATTCTCGGGTAAAAATAAAGTATAACTTTAATTTTTTTATGTCGGTTGTTAAATCTTTAGAGATTTTTACATACTAATTTAAAAAACAAACTCAAAAAGGATGAACATAGTATAAGGATAATAAAGAGATTGGTAGGTGTTGTGTGTTAATACCTCTTCCCTCTAACAAAGCGGACTGTTTCTTACCAACATCTGGAGGTAACTGCATAGTCAAAACTGATTAAATAAACTCCACAGCGTGTTTCTTTCATAAATGTATCCATTATTGCATATATAGTAACCACCAAAACATTGTAAAGATCAAGGAAAATAATAGTCCTGTTCATATTTGGCAAGAGTGAAACTGCAGTTACGTGACAGTAACGACCGTATTTGTACTGCACTTCTATGGCTTTAAAAAATAAAAAAAAATAATCTGGTCCCTACGGAAGTTCATTATATAAAATAAAAACACCAATAAGACTTTTGAAAAGTCTATCGTTACAAAATCAGCAAATTTGTTTTTAATGGAAGTAGATGTTAAAAATAGATAAATATAGTAAGTTCCTTGCCTCTTATTCCACAGGAACAGGATAGCTATCGTACTTTAATTGGTCCAACAGAGTTCCTGATACCAAGAGTACAAAGGCGAGTATCAGGTGTTTTCTAAGCGTTCGATAATGCGGAAAATAAGTGTGGAAACCTTTTTAACTCTGTAATGGGGTCTGTGAACATGAATTTTGTGCTCAGTTTCGTAACTTGCATTGAAACCTTATAACTTTTAGAGTGGGAGGTAATTCTCTGATTTCAAGTTTTTGGCAGAATAAATTAATTTGCATTTGGCTGAAAAGTAATTATAAATTATCCGCATCATGAACATACAGCAAAACTTTCAGTTATATGCTCTTTTTATTCGATATTAAAATTACTTTGAAGGAATTATGTTAGATATACACGACTGTTTCAATTTAAGTTTGAGGTGAGTGTTAAATTTAGTTATTTTTAAGATGCGATACTTTACCGCAAGTTTGTTTACGTAACAACTGTGTTCCCCCAGTGGCACAGCGGTATGTCTGCGGACTTAAAACGGTAGAAACCGGGTTTCGATACCTGTGGTGGGCAGAGCACAGATAGCCAATTGTGTAGTTTTGTGCTTAATTACAAACGAATTACAAACATAACTGTGTACGAATCATACGTTGTGTAGTTCAATTGTTGTGAATTGGCGCAATAAATATTATTGCATCATGTTACTAGAGTCTTCTAAGTTTTCTCGTTGTTCTGATTGAGTATTATTGCATCATAATATCTGTATGTTTAGAATGTTCTAGGCCTCTGTCAGTCTATAAATACGCATATATAATGTAGTTCGAATAAGTAAGACAAAGTTAGTGAGATAGATCGATAGACTGCGTGACTGTGAGTTTAGCCATCAAGAGCATATAGTGGCGATTTACAAAGTGAAGTATCACAGATTATATTGTAACAACAGAGTAGAATAATTTGTCTTGTCAATTGGGTTCTAAAGTAACTGAATCAACCTGTGTGGACTTTGACGAAAAGAGACACTTATTTAAAGCTCTGGATGCAACTGTAGTAACCAACAACGTAATGTAAGTGAAATTATAACTGATTGTATGTTAATAACATAGCAGAGAAAAATAATTCGTCTCGTCAATTGGATTCTAAAATAACAACCAGCCTGTGTAGACTTTGACAAAAAGAGACGATTATTTAAAGCTCTGGATACAACTGTAATAACCAACAATGTAATGAACTTTTGTATATATACATTTGACTTGTTTTGATATATTATTTTAAAAGAAGTGGACTGTGTGCTGTTTATTTATTGTTGCAATTTGTCGCCAACAAGTTATAAACACCTACTGTAAAGAATCAGGCCCATCCATTCAAACATATGAAAACATGACATTGGCGAGCCAGCCAGGATTCTATAGTGGTAAATTGTAGTAGACAAAACGAGCAGTGGGCAAAGTTAGCCTATAATACTCACAACTGTAGTGGGCGCGAAAATATTGTAGACGTCAAAACCACAATATATCACCATGTCAACTGACTTTGATAAGTGGATAGAGAGAGGCATGCAACATAGGCTTAAAGATGGCGATCTACGAGAGTTTGTTAAACAACAACAAGACCTAGAGAGAGAAGAACGTACGCAGAGAAGATAGGAAGAAAGAGGGAGAAGAACGTACGCAGAGAAGATAGGAAGAAAGAGAAAGAAGAAACAAAAGAAGAAAAAAAAAGACCGGAATAGATAGAATAAGATCACAAAAAGAGAAAGAAGAAAATGAGAGAACGGAGAGACTGAAAATAGAGAGAATAAGGACATAAACTGAGATTGTCAAGTTCACCATCAGAAAGAAGAAGGATCCAAGAATGACAATGGGTCAGAGACAGTAGATCCAAGTTGCCCAAACTTGATGAACAGAAAGATGACATGGATGTTTTCCTGGAGAGGTATAAAAGGTTCACACAAAGTCAGAACTGAAACAATTTTTTTTGCTAAAATTATAATAAATAATTAATTAAAAACAACGTTTTATATTTACACAATCACGTCGAAAC
>NW_013666245.1:182987-183732 GCF_000517525.1 Limulus polyphemus
GTTTCGACGTGATTGTGTAAATATAAAACGTTGTTTTTAATTAATTATTTATTATAATTTTTAGCAAATAAATTTTTAAACACAAGTGTCGGTAGTGGATATGGAAGAAAGATGACTGGGCAATCTGTCTTAGTCCACTTCTCACAGGAAAAGGCTTACAAGTGTATGCAGGTATGACATCAGAAGATGTCATTAATTATGATAAGTTAAAGGTGACCTTCCTGAAATACTGTGAACTTACTGAGGAAGGTTTTTACTGGAAGTTCATGGAAGTTAAACCTGACACTGGAAAAACTGTATAACAGTTTGTGGCATTTCTTTAGTGGTACTTCACAAAATGAAGTTCATCAATTCTTAGACTGCCAAACTTTAATAAACCATTCATAGTTCAGACCGATGCCTCAGACATTGGAATTGGAGCAGTACTTCTGCAAGAACACAAAGATGGACTAGTTCCAGTAATGTACACCAGTAAAAAGCTGTTGAGTATTAAGAAGAACTATTTTGTGATTAACTGTCTGGCCATCATATAATATGCATACATAATGTAGTTCGAATAAGTAAGACAAAGTTAGTGAGATAGATAGACTGACTGCATGATTGTGAGTCTAGCCATCAAGAGCATATAGCGACGATTTACAAAGTGAAATATCACAAATTATATTGTAATAAAAGAGTAGCGAAGAATAATTTGCCTTTTCATTTGGTTGGTTCAGTTACTTTAGAACGCAATTGACGAGAAAAT
>NW_013666245.1:183799-184949 GCF_000517525.1 Limulus polyphemus
ATTTTCTCGTCAATTGCGTTCTAAAGTAACTGAACCAGCCTATGTGGATTTGGACTTTGATGAGAAAAGACAATTACTCAAACTCTGGATACAAGTTAAAGACACCTACTGTAAAGAATCCGGCCCATCCATCCAGACATATATAAACCTGACAAATTAGAATACTTGTAGATAAAACATATATAAATGGGATTAATTTGGCTTAGAAAGCGTCATTTGAAACTTACAAAATTACAAAATTCATTTTTAAAGGCTAATCAACAAATATTATATAATCTTAGAAGTAGTTAGATATATTAGGTCGTCAAGAAATTAATTTCGCGTTTTGGTAAGCTTTCATTAACCACCCCCAAAAGACGTGCATTATGTATAATAGTTAAACAAACCGCCTAAACGTCACATTAGTGTAGCCTATATAATGTGTAAAGCTTAGTATACCTTAATCTCTTATAATGATCACACATGACGAGACACACATTCGGCATGTAATGCTGTTTGAATACAAGAAGGGAAACAACGCCTCTGTAGCCACAAAGAATGTCACATAAGTTTATGGAAATGTTTTGAACGTTCGTAAGTGTCAACAAATTCCGTTCAGATGACTTAAGCCTTCAAAACTGTGATGGCAGGGGCCGACATGTTGGAACTGATATTGATGTTCTGAAGACGCTTGTTGAGTCTAACCCAAAGGCAACACACTCGTGAAATGGCCCTCACATTGTATGTCTCTCATGAAACAATACGTAAACACCCAAGGAATATGGGAAAACTCCACAAAGAAGGCGTTTGGATACCTCATGAACTCTCAGATGTTTCCAACGTGTGAACGTTGCTTCGTGTCTTCTGGCGCGTAATGCGTGTGAACCATTTTTGGATAGAATTGTTACCGATGATGAAAAATGGATTCTCTATGCGAATATTAACGGCCAAAAATAATGTCTCAGTCCTAGATAAAAATCACTTCCGACCCCTAAACCTGAACTTTATCCGGAGAAAATGCATTTGGTGGGACATCAAAGGAGTAATTCATTTCGAATTCCTCAATAACAGTGA
Source organism: Limulus polyphemus (assembly GCF_000517525.1). Classification (NCBI taxonomy): domain Eukaryota; kingdom Metazoa; phylum Arthropoda; class Merostomata; order Xiphosura; family Limulidae; genus Limulus; species Limulus polyphemus. The sequence goes on from NW_013666245.1 coordinate 184,853, forward strand.
ACTGTCAATGTAGAGATCTATAGTCAGCAACTGGAACGTTTAAATCAAACCCTTCATCAGAAATGCCCTTCACTCGTCAATCAAAAAGGTGTTTTTC
>NW_013666245.1:184978-191010 GCF_000517525.1 Limulus polyphemus
TCTCCCCCACCCACCATATTCTCCAGATATGGCACCATCAGATTACAATCTTTTTCGTTCACTGCAAATGTGGAAGGAGTTAAAGAGGGCATCGACATGTTTTTGCTTCAAAGCCAAGTGATTTCTTTAATCAGGGCATTAACAATCTGATTGTGAGATAGAAAAGCATCATCAATAAGAATGGAAGCTATTTTATTTAGTAAATGTTTTGTTTTGATATATAAGTTGTTCGGGTTTTTTCATCTAAAAAGAAAGCGAAATTAATTTCTTGATGACCTAATAAATGACTCTTTCAGTTTAAGTTTATTGTGAGTGTTAAAGTTAGTTATTTTCAGAAGCAATGGCTTGTCGCAGGTTTATTTATGTACTGTTTACGAATCATACATTGTATAGTTCACCAGTTATGAATTGGTGATTATTATATTAGTGCATCATGTTACAAGAACCTTCTGAGTTTTTCATTTTTGTAATTGAGTATTATTGCATCATAATATCTAGCAGTGTGTAAAACGTTCTAGACCTCTTTCAGGGTACAAATACGCGTCGAAAATGTAGTTTTTATAGATAGTTCTAGACTGTCTGATTGTGAGTCTAGCCATAAAGAGCGCAAATTGGTGATTTCTAAAGTGAAGTTATCACAGATTGTAGTGTAATAACAGAGCAAGAATAATAATTTACTTGTCAAATTATGTTCTAACGTAACTGAAACGTCCTGTGTGGACTTTAGCGAAAAAGAGACAATTATTTACAGCTCTGGATACAACTGTGGTAACCAACAGTGTAACGAACATTTGTATATACGTTTGACTTGTTTTAACATATTATTTTAAGACAAGCAGAGTGACTGTTTGTTGTTTGTTTATTGTTGTAATTTATCACCAACAAATCACAGACACCTACTGTAAAGAATCCGGCCAATAAATAAAAACTAACAGAAGTATTTAATTATGTTTTGAATTATCTGAAGACTACACAGTAAAGTATTTTTGTATTTGATATATTATTTACATTTAACACCTTTAACCACAATTTTCAACAGATACAGCCGATCAGAAACATTACGAGACATACAGCTAATTAGAAGATTATGCTTTAGAAAATAAATCACAATTTGTATATAAATTGTTGTGATACTTCACTCACTAATTTAGGGGGATTCCCATAGAATTAGTCCTATTCACTTGCATTTGGTTTTAAATAAGTGGAAGCAAAGTTTAACATGTCTTGCAAAATGCATGCGTAAGATCAAAATTATTTTATCGGTAAGATGAATCGGAATATAACTCACATTTTTTACTCTATTCTGTTTTCTTCTTGGAGTCTTTAAAATAGCTAAACAAGTGGGTTAGCCCATTTCTGCACGAAGAAAATTCTAATTTTATACGAACAAAATTTAGCCTATCCAATAAATTTCAGAGATATAAACATGTTTCCTTTTATTGCACTTTCTTGTAGTTTCGTTTCTCTAACGTAATTGATTATATAAAGATTTTTTGAACAACTTGGTGTAAAGGAAGATTTAAAATTTACATTTAAAGATGTGTGGACATGAACTGTTTTAACAATTTGAAACAATAAATTAACAATTATGATGCTCAACCAAAAACAAAATTATTCATTTTGTTATAAGTGTTTAATATACCAGGCTGCATATTGAAAGGGCCTATTCCCATATGTCGTAGAGTGAGAAATCCAGGTCGAAAACACTAAATATTATTTTTACCAAAAACATTTTATAATGAAATGCTTAGATTAACAGAAAAAAAAATTCACATTTAAAATTCAAACAAAAATTATAAAATAAATAATTTTCAGTAAAATTCGTTGGGCTCACGTGTCTTCAGCAAAGGGCCCCACAGTGGCTCAGCGGTAAGTCTGAATGCTTATAAGGCTGAAAACTGGGTTTCGATACCCATTTGAGGGCACAGCACAGATAGCCCATTGTTTAGCTTTGTGTTTAACACCAAATAAACACAGAAACTGTAGCAGAATTAGATTGATAATAATTTTTATCCTCTTCCTCACCTCTTTCATCACTATTTTTACCTAGTTCTTGGCATGCAATTTACTGATAACGTTTACGGTGAACAGGAAGAATGTACTTCAACAATGATTCCAGCTTATGCATTTTTTATTTTCCTTTTCAACTTCCGTCGTTTATGATATATTACTGATAGAGAGAATGGCTGGAACCCCATTTATTTTCAAACCTTCTTTTTTGTTAACCATGTTGCATTAGCTTTTACAAAATATTAATCTTGAATGGCTATCGTGTATGATACAAAAAGCGACATATATCTTTTCTGTACGCAATGAGGTATTACGGTTTTACGCAAAAAAGGAGCAAGCTTCATAAAGTCCACATTAAAAAAATGAGCAAGCTTCATAAAGTCCACATTAAAAAAGGAGCAAGCTTCATAAAGTTCACATTTAAAAAGGAGCAAGCTTCATAAAGTCCACGTTAAAAAAGGAGCAAGCTTCATAAAGTACACGTTAAAAAAGGAGCAAGCTTCATAAAGTACACGTTAAAAAAGAAGCAAGCTTCATAAAGTCCACGTTAAAAAAGGAGCAAGCTTCTTAAAGTCCACGTTAAAAAAGGAGCAAGCTTCATAAAGTCCACGTTAAAAAAAGGAGCAAGCTTCACAAAGTCTACGTTAAAAAAGAAGCAAGCTTCATAAAGTTCACATTAAAAAAGAAGCAAGCTTCATAAAGTCCACGTTAAAAAAGAAACAAGCTTCATAAAGTCCACGTTAAAAAAGAAACAAGCTTCATAAAGTCCACGTTAAAAAAGAAGCAAGTTTCATAAAGTCCACGTTAAAAAAGGAGCAAGCTTCATAAAGTCTACATTTTGAAAACAAGAAAATCGTCCTTTAGTTACCTGGCTCAACAAATATTTTTAGGTGTCAAACCCAATTTTTTGTGTTTTGGTGGTATAAACAACAATTGATAAGCCCGATTGCTCTATCACACTGTTTTTATAATTAATGACCAAAAACCCTTATAATATCTAAATATGGGAAAAAGCTTCATTATAATAAAATAATTCTAATCAAAAACCTTTTCTCATTCAATATCTGGTAAGCTAATACAAGTTGTAATGAAAATAGTATATTGTGTACTTCATAAAAAATTATAAATTTTTAATTTTAAAAAGATATAATTTGTGTCGTATCAATTCTTGTTGATAATAATAGGTTATTTTAAGCGGTAAATATATCATATACTAATCATACCCCAAAACAGCAGTCTTGAATTTAATTAAAAAAATCAAAGTTGCAGACTTCCAAAAATTTGTCATATAATTCTTTTAATAAAGTGATGAGGAAGTGTAGTAAAAAACAACAACAAACAAACTCGAAAGCATATTTTAATATTTTGGTTTACTTCGACACAGAAGAAAAGTATGCATTTTAGTTTTTTATCTACTCCTGAATGGAAAAATAAGTAATTATAAGGTATTACAATGTAACTTTGTAACTTCACGATCACAATAGACCACGTTATAAAGTACTGTATAAAAATGGCCGCGTGTAACTAACCCTTTAAAATATTCATTAAGTGAGAAAAACACAAATGTTTGTCAAATGATCAAAATATTTAGTCTTATACGAAAGTTATACCGATTAGCCCTCCATTACGATCTTAACATAATTTATAGTTGAACCACTTTTCATCGTGATAATAGTTTGTAATTCGAAAGTGTTTTGATTTATTATAGCCCGTTCGAGAAGTGTGGTGCGTAAATTTCGGCAGAAGATGATGGTTGTGAGTGTAGTGATAGCTCATCTCGAAGGTGTCCAGTTAGATTAAGATCTTGTGATTGAGCTGGCCACATTAAAAGTGAAGTCATTGCTATATTAGTAGAACCGAGTTTGAGCTATTTAAGTGCGATAAGTTGTTGTATTATCATTTTAGAAGCACCCTTGTTTTTTATGGGTGGAAATGCGAAATCATGGAGTGGACGTGTTCGGCAGCATTGTTCACGTACTAGAAATGTCATTTGCTCTTCTAAAGGATTCAATATACCTAAATGTTACCACCACAACATTCTCCAGATTATTATGTTGTACCCTTAAATATATATAATTTATCCACAAGTGGCTACTAGATAATCTTCAAATAATCGAAGATAGAATATTTATATGGTAAGAATGAATGGAAAGGTGTATAGCACGAATTGAAGTATAACATAGGAGCTTTATTTTAGGCTGAGCACGGAACACTAAAAAACAAACACACTAGACATTATCGGGAAATATAAAGTGAATTATAAATAAGTGTTTTAAAACAAATAAGAAAAATGAGAGAACTGAATTCATTGTATGAAGTTTGTAAAATTAGACCATTAACATATGCATACTAAAGTGGCTAATTTTTATGGACGAGATTACACAAGAAAGGCGTAAATAAAATAGATATAGGGATTACATAAGAGAATCCACAGAATTCTTAGAAAGATCTCTCTTTTTTTTTCACAGCACCGAGAGGGAAGGACGAGAAGATTAGGCTGAAGACAAGGTAGAAGATATACAGTTCCAGAAGAGGAAATAGATTTTGGCGATAACAGATCAATAACTTCACCACGTTAATTACAGAAATTAAGAATTTTCAAATTTAAAATAAATATCTAATTAGCATATTATAAGAGTGGAGGCACTACAATTACACAACCTATGGCAACTTGCACTGCTGGAGCAACACAAACAGGATCAAATGCCTCTTGTGGCATTTTTCATGTTTTAACTTTACCGCAACTGCTGTAAAGAGTGAAACATGACTTATGAGGACACACCCCCAAAGCTGTTCTTTCATATTTGCGTATAAGTTTTCAGACTGTTTGTTGTCTAATCATGCGAGTTTTTGTAATTTTCCTGGCATAGTACAGCTGAATTCTGGTTAGTTGGGACATAGTCTTATGTCTATTGCACTTTGAACTTTGACCAATCGTCTTTCCATTAGGTATGTCTTTAGCGATTGATGGCAACACTTTTTTTATTTATTTATGTAGTGCCAGACGCGTTCCCTTTCGATTAACAGTTTGATAGACTCGGGTGATAAATTTTCTTTGATAATGAAGCTTTTGTTAGTTGGGCACCGCTTATCATATTATGTACATTTTCAAACAGACTTCTTTTGTCTTTAAATAAACAACGCAAAAGAAACACAATTTTAGGTGTATTTAAGAATAGATGTTTTACAGGAATCTAGCAAATTCGTTTTAAAACTGAGTAGCAACATGCATAAAAGGCCTGTATATTTATATATATAATTTACACATAACTTGTGCCCATTTCAATATCTAAGTGAGAAGGAAGCCAACAGTTGTGACATCTTATAATAATCTACATGTGTTAAAACGTATGTGAAATACATTAAACACGTATTTTAAGTACAAACTCGCCTTGTGGTCAACTGTGAAAAATCAATCTACCATTATCACTGGAATATTATTTCGGAAAACATATATTATACAAGATGCTGATGAACGTTTGGACTCATTAGACTGTTTTTGTTTGTCACTGGAGTATACTGCCGCTAATAGACTGTTTTGGTTTATGTACTAACGTTCTTACTAGACTGTTTTTGTTTGTCACGAGAGTGTACTGACGCTACTAGACTGTTTTTGTTTGACAGTTGGCTGTACTGCCTCTACTAGATTGTCTTTCTTTGTCACTGGCGTGTACTGCCATTCTTACTAGACTGTTTTTGTTTGTCACTGGAGTGTACTGCTGTTCTCACTAGACTGTTTATGTTCGTCACTGAAGTGTACTGCAGTTCTTACTAGTCTGTTTTTGTTCGTCACTGAAGTGTACTGCTGTTCTCACTAGACTGTTTTTGTTCGTCACTGGAGTGTACTGCTGTTCTCACTAGACTGTTTTTGTTTGTCACGAGAGTGTACTGACGCTACTAGACTGTTTTTGTTTGTCACGAGAGTGTACTGACGCTACTAGACTGTTTATGTTCGTCACTGAAGTGTACTGCAGTTCTTACTAGTCTGTTTTTGTTCATCACTGAAGTGTACTGCTGTTCTC
>NW_013666245.1:191293-195755 GCF_000517525.1 Limulus polyphemus
CACTGGAGTGTACTGCTGTTCTCACTAGACTGTTTTTGTTCGTCACTGAAGTGTACTGCTATTCTCTCTAGACTGTTTTTGTTCGTCACTGGAGTGTACTGCTGTTCTCACTAGACTGTTTTTGTTCGTCACTGAAGTGTACTACCGTTCTCACTAAAATGTTTTTGTTCGTCACTGAAGTGTACTGCTATTCTCTCTAGACTGTTTTTGTTCGTCACTGGAGTGTACTGCCGCTCTTTTAATCTCAGCTGCCGAACTAAACAGATTCCTTTCGAAAGCCTCTTCAACTAAGTTTTTCTGTTTTTACAATCATATTTGTAGCTTACTCAAATGTTTGGACTCATTAGACTGTTTTCGTTCGTCACTGGAGTCTACTGCAGTTCTTACTAGACTGTTTTTGTTTGTCACTGGAGTGTACTGCTGTTCTCACTAGACTGTTTTTGTTCGTCACTGGAGTGTACTGCCGCTCTTTTAATCTCAGCTGCCGAACCAAACAGATTCCTTTCGAAAGCCTCTTCAACTAAGTTTTCCGTTTTTACAATCATATTTGTAGCTTACTCAAATGTATAATTAACTAGCAAGTAATATTCATGACAAGATATTATGATGAATAGTTCTATAACGACCATTTTAAAATTTGTTGAAACTTCTTGTCGGCGGTATACATAAATACGTTTTATGTTTGTGCAATTTCATAATTTGCGTTATTACAAAATTTATGAAAAGTATCAGATGGTTGAGTACATTAAATTAAAACGATTCTGAATATTCATATCAGCAACTCACGGGACAACTACAGCCTATATAATGTCGGTGGAACAGTATTTATCAGAAATATATTTTGATTTTTGTTTTTGTTTTTTAAAGTAGTGTGGTACCACCGAAAATCGATCGCTTTCGAGATGAGAATGTAACAGCCCTTTCCGACGCAAAATATTTATATACTCGATCATAAAGATATGTGTTCAAATCAATCATGGTAAACAATAAGCAAAGTGTGGGGTTTTGTAACAGTTAAGAACACAATGGTCAAGGACAAAAGCCGTCCACGTGCTTCAGGCAACGGTAAGAAGGACTCACGTCTGAAAAAGTGACAAAAGACACGATATACAAGTTGCTTCCATGACATATCAGATCAACTGTCGCACACCTGAAGCAAATGGACTGTTAAAATGGGTGATACAAAACCATTTCTTATAGACTATATGGATTACTGAATCCATGCAGGGAAGGGGTAAGAGGTGTAAACGTGATAGCCTTAAAGAGGTACTTTTTACCAATGAAACTGGCCCGGTATGGCCAGGTGGTTAAGGCACTCGACTCGCAATCTGAGGGTCGCGGGTTCGAATCCCTGTCTCACCAAACATGCTCGCCCTTTCAGCCGTGGGGGCGTTATAATGTGACGGTCAATTGCACTATTCGTTGGTAAAAGAGTAGCCCGAGAGTTGGCGGTGGGTGGTGATGACTAGCTTCCTTCTGACACTGCTAAATTAGGGACGGCTAGCGCAGATAGCCCTCGTGTAGCTTTGCGCGAAATTCACAAACAAACAAACCAATGAAACTACCCATGATAGGACGTGTTGAGAAGGAAAACATTTATTTTTCTATCTATCTGTCATGAAAAGATGTAGCTATATGATTAAGACTGCTTTTTTAGTGCGTATTTAAAATTTTTATGTCGCATTTGAAAATTTAAGCACCTCTTAATTTTAAAGAAATTTTTTGATTGAATTGATTTTATATTCGCAATTTCTTGTTTTTTAAGTATAATGTAAGTTAATAAAGCAGATTTGATCCAACGAGAGGTACTTTAAATTTAGATTGTGATAAAGAAATTCCTAAACGCATCACCTGTAAAGTTCAAACTATAATTTTCACCTTTTTTTCGGTGCTGATATGCAGCTCTTAATTTTTGTGAATCGGAGCTAATTTAAAGATACTATATACAGTTTCGGAAGCCTGATACAATAAAATAAACTGCGAAATAAGACTTGCAGGCTCGGATATTTTACCTCTTTTTAGGTTCTCGACCTTGTGCTTATGTGCTACATCCGGAAGTACTATGGTATCAATCAAAATCTACCCTAGCTTTCTGTGTTGATCGTATAAAAGATAAGGCAGTGGCATAAAAAAAAGTACTTAGTTCTGAAGGATATGACTTAATGATAATGAGCAAAATTATTTTTATTGATGTAAATATTGAACTAGCAAGTTTTGTGCTTTCGAAGTCGAGAATATTGTGAAAACTACAGAAATGGCGGAACAGTCACAGGAATGCGAATTCTCAGTATAATGATAGCAAATGAAATACAGAAAACAAAACTTTGTCATTTTCATTGCCTTTAAACGATACATTCAAATTTGAAGAAGTTTATGAAACTCTGAGGATATCAGAGATATTATTCTTATTTCACAGTTGTAGAACATACAAAGTTGTTTGAAAAACAAAAAGCCAAAAGCTGTCGATAATGGATGTGAATCTTCGAGAGCAAAAGTGAATATTTTCTTGAGTTTACTAAAGTTATCTTCACTAATCATGATAATCAAGTTACTTTTCAGTAGTTTCTGAATGACGATGTTGTTCCAGTGCATGAAATAGTTATATTCCGAGTTTTTTATTTTACATGAAAGAAATATTAAAGTGGTTCATTTGCATTTGAGCATTTGTCATTTGTAACGAATTTGCTGTTATGTATTTATTTTAATATCGACGTTGTTTAGATTGAGTTTATAACTTTCGAACATTACAAATCGTCTAACTTCAATAGATTCTCATCGGACATTAGTATTCTTACGAAAACATTACCAACATCAACGGTGGAAAACAGCGTGTGTGGCCAAGGACAAAGCTAGCTAGCTTCCCAGCGGATCGTATCTACATCAACTCTTAATTAACTCGCTCATCGTGAACCCTCGATAAGATATCAAGGAGGTTCCAGACTAGAAAGAAAACTTTATATTGTTTGTAAGTTTGAGAAACTTCTCTTTATAAATCATTGTTTGTAATAACTATTTGTAATAATTGTTATTGTAAATTGTACTGTTGTGTGTATATTAAAACGTATTTGTGTTAAAAACGAAAACGGTGTGTATCAATCTCGTTGGCAAATATCATAAATTGACTAAAATATCGGCATATATTTAAATACTAAATGTAAATTATCAGTTAACTCGGCTTCGGACTATTTGAAATTCTAATACGTAACACATTTGTGTGCAATAAACGTGTACGATTCAGGAATATTTAACGAAACTCTCGATTTCGTACATATGAAAAGTTGTCTTGTATTCAAGATATTTATTTGAAAGTACAAACAAATCTACATATTTTAGTATTAATTAATATATATGTATTGCACATGTCAAAAATTGTCAAACGGAAGTCACCATGAGGGTAAAGATCTCATATTCAAAGTCTAATATCCATTTTTGAGAGTCAATTTTAAATAAATAAAATATATACAGCATTAATTATTTGAGACTACTTACATTAGTTCTAAATTGAATACGCATAGATTAACAAGAAAAAACATACAAATCAACTTCCTATAAATTAAGCAGCAAGAAAAAGCAAACAGAAAACTTGGTACCAAATAAAAATCAAAACCATTAAAACAACTTTAAAAATGCATATGTTAATAATTCACTAAATTTTAAACTACATTACACTATTAACAAACTTTACTTTTAAATTCTTTGCACACCTCCTGTCCTGCTCATACGAATAACTTAAACAATTAAACACGCAGCATACTTGTAAAATGTGTATTTTGTTAAGTTGGTAAAGGAATGAGTAAATAGTAGTGTTAAAAATATAGTAAACCTAACATTATAAGAACATTATTAATTATAATCATGTTTCGCCAGCTTAGACAAAAGCATTCCCACCATAAAAGTGTCGTTGTAACAAATGGTTCATATAAATAGTATTCCGACCACTACAGTTTTTCTTTTGTGTCCCAGCCGGCCTGATATACTTTGTATTAAGAGAAGCGTGTCGTTGGCAATGGATAGGGCGAACATAGTATAGCTTAAATAAAATTATATTCACTCTTCTTCATCTTGTCGACAAACCCTAAGGGATTAAGTAAACAATGTAGTGTTAAGAATATAATAGGCCTAACAGTAATGCCTTTACCTTCTTTTCTTGATGCATATGTTTAAATCTTCTTCAGATAGTAAAACTGCTATTTTCTTAGTTTTGTGTACATTTGTTCTGTTCCATAAAATTTTCCCTTTATCAATAAGCCTGTCAAGTAGTTGTATATCAAACTGGTGTATTTATTTGTTTTACACTCACCAAAAATTTAAAGCTTTAACTTGTTGTTAAACAAATGTTTAAACAACTTTAATTAAGTAGTTGTATGTCTTCCTCAGATTCCCCCACAAGTGCTATATCAACTCTGTACCTATTAACCTTGATTCCCCCGCTGTATCAGTAATTACCTGTCCCATAAACCAC
>NW_013666245.1:195801-198354 GCF_000517525.1 Limulus polyphemus
TTCTCCGAAACTAGTCTGGCTCATAGACACACACCCCAATGAAAGCATAGGCCATTCCAAGCTTTAACTTGTTGTTAAACAAATGTTTAAACAACTTTAATTAAGTAGTTGTATGTCTTCCTCAGATTCCCCCACAAGTGCTATATCAACTCTGTACCTATTAACCTTGATTCCCCCGCTGTATCAGTAATTACCTGTCCCATAAACCACGGTGCATTTAAATTGTATAATAATATCACTGACAGCACATATCTTCGTCGAATACACCTCTCAATCGCAAATAAATTGTTCAGATCTCCGTCAATTTGAACTGGTACATCATAACTCCAGTATAAATTATTCATGATTCTGATATCTATTTCATATACCCAAATTTGCTATAGGAGCTTCATTAACTTCTCAGAATTAAATATGTCAAGATCTTTTTCAAAGTCTACGAAGCATACATAAAGATTTATTTGCACTTCTTTGGTTTTTTCACCTATAATTTGAGGCCGAATATTCTCTCTCGCATGTCCCGACTTCTTTTAAAATCATTTTGTTATTCTGACAATTCAGTCTCAATCTTATGTTTTATTTTATAGAATATAGAATATAAAGTGTGGCTAATGAAGCTGATAGCTCTAGATCAGCCACAATTTATAGTTTTTTAGGGGATCAGTACAAAAAGAGATATTTTAAAGTATATTGACATTATCCCTCCTCTATAAATTAAGTTAGAATTTGCAATCAGATATTTAATCTCTAAAATGTCCATTTGTTATTCAGATGCAACTAGAATCTCGTCAATCTTGACAATGCCGCAAGCTTTCCGACTTCTAATAGTTCCCTGTACTCCCTTCCACTTTCCAGAACTTTTAGGCCTATATTAATTGGCTCTACCACTTATAAGGCTAGTTCCGCTTTCCTGAAATTGTTATACAAATCTCCCCGATACTCTGCCCAGCTTTCTTCAACATCGCCAATTTCAAAAAAGTATTTGATCGTCCTTACTTTTGATGTCTCCACTGGAAGAGAGGGTAGGTTTCCTAATCAACTTTTTTATTCTTTTGTGCATTTCAGCGTGATGTGTTGTCTTTCATTTCTCAATTTCTGCACATTTCCTATACAGATAATCGCTTTTATTAGGTAAATATATATATATATTTCTGAGTGCTGGCTGTATAACTTAGCTCATATTTCAATTAAAGAAAACCTAAAATCCCATACAAAAATTCAACTGTATTTAACCGAACCTTTCGATTAGATGTCTTCATTACGGATTATTCTACACACAAAAATAACGGAAAGCAAAAGCTGTCTTCCAAATAACAACACGAGAACGTGCAATAATAATGCATCATGACGTATTAACAGGATAAAACATGATTGGTGGAATCACCAAAATTATTCTACAGATATGACACACATACATTAAACAAACTGATGTACCCGTCCGGATTATAAATCTTAAACAAATATGTATGGGATGGATGCTATGATAAATAACACAAAAATCCTTCTATCACAGAATTCATTCATAACGTAACATATTATTACAGTATTCATTATTACCTCACCGAAGGTTTTGTATAAGCTTTAAGAACTCACTATGCATATACTTAAAACATACACTGTGCGATCGTCAGGGTAACTTTGTACTAAGAGGTAGCGGCTAATGTAGTGGCGGCAGGGGTGCTTTCTGTTACCCGCTTTCAACATCCAGCTCTTAATGTTCTTTCACGCTGTTTCACGTTATTAATTAATTGACGGTCATTAGCCGCAGAAGTGTCTTATGGGATGAAGTTGTAAGGTCACAGGTCAAAATAGAAAATGGGTATAACTCAAGAAACGGCTCTTCATATCAGCGTTATGGTGGCTGTTGTCGTATCAACTGTATATGAGTTTATGTATTATTGCAATAGTAGCAGACGTTGTTGTTAATTGCATTCCTCCATAGAGAGTGCTAGCGTACTCTCTGAGATATATAAGACGTTCGTGTGTTCTCCCTCACACCGTGTGTATGTTGTGTTATAGAAAATTTAATGTATGTGTGTTTTCTTATAGCAAAACCACATCGGGCTATCTGCTGTGTCTACCGAGGGTAATCGAACCCCTGATTGCAGCGTTGTCAATCTGAAGACTTACCGCTGTCCCACTGGGGGACGGAAAATTGAACAAAGTTTTTTTTTGGTTTGCTGCAGAAACGTGACGCTATCTATGAATGTTGTTAACGTACATCAAAGATAATAAACGCTAAATAATAGCAATAATTGGAGGTAAAGGGGTTGTGAATTAGCAATAACACGCCCCTTGTTCCAGACTATCATCCCACAAAGTTTGGTTATTGGAGATTGGCCCGGCGTTCTAGCAGTAATTAGATAAGGGACAAACAGACAGACACATATATTTTTGTGCTTTCTATAAATATAGATATGTTAGCTAATATACTATACTGGAAATATATCAATATCTAATGTTTTCCCTGTCCTTCCATTAAAAAATTAAATGAGAAATAAATACTGATATATATATATATATATATATATATGTATATATATATATATATAACTA
>NW_013666245.1:198747-199702 GCF_000517525.1 Limulus polyphemus
ACTCAAAAATCAAAATTAATTTTTCCATTACCGGTTTTTGTTCTCATCATTAAAACTCATAACGGCGCCGAATTCAATCAAATGTGTTTATCAAATCGGTTTTGTTATGGCATTGCAGGTAAAGTAATTGAGATAGTTGTTGTCTGTTGTTGGTTTTTTTTTTTTAGCGCAAACCTACACAACGGACTATATGCGCTCTGTTCACCGCGAGAAATTGAGCCCCTGACTTTGAGTATTGTAAGTGTGCAAACTTACCGCTGATCCACCGGATATCTATTTACGCTCCTTTTACAAATTAACTCTACATTTTGGTATTGTAAGTCTGTAAACGTATTGCTGAGATAGTCATTGCGATGTAAAAGAGTCTCAAGGTTTGCTACAGTCTGTGAATCTGGCCAAGATGAGGATGATGACATCTCTTTTTATGATAAGAAACGAAATGTATGTTTTTTATATAAATCAATTTTAAGTTAACGTCTTTTGAGCTGGAATTTTCAATCTGGACGAGACCTTATAAGCACTTGAGCTAAACAGCTAACTCAGAGACCCCTGGTGTTGAGGGAAGATAGTATGCAGCTAAAGCATCCGCCACAACAAGGACTTTTAACTGAATAACGAGGCTGACTGTCACTTTTAACTAAATAACGAGATTGACTGTCACTTTTAACTAAATAACGAGAATGACTGTCCCTTTTAACTAAATAACGAGACTGACTGCCCCTTTTAACTAAATAACGAGACTGACTGCCCCTTTTAACTAAATAACGAGATTGATTGTCACTTTTAACTAAATAACGAGACTGATTGTTACTTTTAACTAAATAACGAGACTGATTGTTACTTTTAATTAAATAACGAGACTGACTGTCCCTTTTAACTAAAGAACGAGACTGACTGTCACTTTTTTCTAAATAACGAGATTGATTGTCACTTTTAACTAAATAACGAGATTGAC